>NW_020837949.1:4400185-4410229 GCF_003676395.1 Aethalodelphis obliquidens | reverse complement strand
GGGCCCAGCCGCTCCGCGGCATGTGGGATCTTCCCGGACCGGGGCACGAACCCGTGTCCCCTGCGTCGGCAGGCGGACTCTCAACCACTGCGCCACCAGGGAAGCCCTGAGATATACATTTTAAAGTAATAACTAGAATTATGACTTATATCATTATACCAGAACATATAAGATTTTTAGAAATTTCATGTAATGTCTGAAACATTTATATTAACATATTTCCATACAAACAACCCAAAGAAAGTTTAGTATTAGTTGTTTTTGTTTGTTGGTTGGTTGGTTTATACTGCAGGTTCTTATTAGTCATCAGTTTTATACACATCAGTGTATACATGTCAATTCCAATCGCCCCATCCAGCATGGTCTTCTCTTATAGATGGATTAATGAGTTCCAATCAATCCTGCTACAAAGGGACTTAGCTTTGTAATCATTCGGACTTTAGGGCATGCAGTCCATGGAGAATGAAGACATATGGCTAGGACTTGAGGCCAAGGTAAGAGGAGAGGCAGCTGACGTGGTCGCTGGTTTGGCCCACTCCCCCGAGTTTGGAAGTGCCCTGAACGTCCTTGGTGAGGGGTGGTCTGGCCCACTGCATCAGTAGGTTTTCAGCAAGGAAGAGGAACGTCCTTAAATTAGGATAATTTCTAGAGGATTTAATAATGGGACTATTTATAAGGGTCTGTGTTGGGTAAAGGGGGGTCACAACGGACAGAGCTGTTACCACCCTTAGGTCAGAGGGACGGGGGTGGGGGAAAGGTTACCAGAACCTGGAACCTGGAATGATAGGTTCATTAAGGGAAGGCTGATTTTAGAAAGTCAATGACCATAGGGTGGGGGGTACGTTCAAATTGAAGCCACTTTGCCGGGATGGGTTCGAGGACTCATAGCCTGTCCTCGCCTGCCTTCTCCCCTCTGAATTCCTGCTAGGGCACCCCAGTGGCTGAAACACCTGGGGTGACGAGTCAGTGATGGGATTTCTATGAGTCAGACTTCTGGGGCAGAGAGCAGAGGGAGAGTGGATCTGTATAACTAAACACATATACCCAGCACCACTATAGCAGAAATTCCTCGACCTCTAGACAAACCTGGGCTGCATGGACCAGAGAGCTGAAGGTCCATGTGGGAAAGGACTGGGGGAATCATTCCCGGGTGCACCTGCCACAGCGTTGCAGGGTCCTTTCCCCTGGGGACACAGCCTCCTCTCAGCCAGTGTGCTTCAGGTTTGAGAAGTGGGTCAGTGAGGACACTGGGTGAGGTGTCACAATGTTTTCCTGCGCAGCTGCTCCCAGCCTCCTGCCAACTACACTGATGTCTTGTGGTTGCACAGACTGAAGAATACTTTATGTAGCAGCCAGTTGTATTCCTGCTGGGCGTGTCCTCATCTGTCAGCTCTTCCCATAGCGCTCAGGGCCATGCCCTTGTGTACCACCCTGACCTTGATACTTACCTTTACTGTCCCGCATCCACATTGCTGACAGGGAGCCTGATTCCATTAGGGCATCTGTGACAATCGGCCCGATCAGTAGAGTCAGACTTCACATACCAGGTGCCCTTGTACCATTTATTATTATTACGTTTTTAATTGTAAATGAAATGTCTTCCAGTCCCTCCCATGCAGCATAGATATCTGGGGTTGGGAGGGTTGCCTACACGGCAGCCACCCTCGCATGCTCGTGCCTCTGAGTCTTTCCATTCCTTGGGCCACCATTGACCTTGGCAGTTCAGGTCGTTGTCCTTTGCCAGGAGCTTGGAGGAAACAGTGGCCCTCGTGGAGCCCTGCAGTAGCAGCAAGTCAGCACCAGCTCCTGGGGCCTTGCTGGGACCCTCGGTCCTCGGCCATGGGAAGGGTTCCCATCCTGGTAAACCTGTGTCCCGCTCCCTCCACCCAGAGCCCTCAGGTCCCATGCGTGTCCTCCCGGCTCCTGTCAGTACTGATGGCCCTGGCTGACTCTAGAGGGACCTCTGGTTCTGGGATGACCCTTCAGAGTCACCCTGGAACGGGGGGGCCAGCTGGGCCTTGATAGACGCTCATCAGTCAGTCTCTGGGTGCAGCCTGGCCCTGCCTCCACCCCAGGATGGGGCAGGGCTTGAAGGTCTCGGTTTGGCCACCAAAACTCCCTGCGGCCTTGGGAGTGAGAGCTTCGGTCAAGGAGGAGGGAGTCGACCGTGCACGCTCCATACATGGCTCATGTTTATATAGATGATTTGGCAAACGTAGGCAAGAAGGCACTTTCATCCGTTATGTCGACAACCAGAGAGAAGCATATTTCATTTCTATTCCTTTTGTCTGTTATGTCTTGACGTGCATACATTTTTTATAAATGAAACCATTCCACACAAACCTGGCTTGTCCACCAAGCTAGCCATTTTCCCATTTGTTCTCACGTTCACCCCTACTCTTACCTTGTTCTGCTCTGTGTCATGGAGACTCCATTTTCCAGGGTGTCTCGGATCCTGGTTGGGCCCCTGGGAGACTGAACGGAAGCATAGGGGTTGGCAGGAGACAAAGTATTCTTCCCCCGCTCTCTTGCTCAAGGGGGTGGCCCCAGCACTCAACAGACTGACGATCCCAGCCCCTGGTCTCTGAGAGCAGGGCCGTGCTCCCCGCCTAGCCATGCAGCGGTAACACCTGCCTGCTTTGCTAATCTTCAGGTTGGCTTGCCATTTCCTGCTTAATTACTGACGAGATGGAATTGCTGAAAACCAATATCTTGTATTAAATATCCTTTGCCTAAAATACTTAGAATAGTTTTAATTAATCCCCAATTTTTGGACTTCAAGGCTGTTTCTTGTTTGTTCCTAGCAGCGTTGAGCCACGACCCTCTTTGTTACTAAATCTTTGTGCGCAGTCATGATTATTTTATAAAGCTAAATTCCCAGAGGCGGAGGAATTACTGGCTCGAAAGATTTAAAGCTCTTGTTCAGCTATTGCTAACTTTCCTTCCAGAAGGTTTTACTAATTGCTAATCTTTTCTTGGTCACTAACTATGACTTAATCCCTCACCTGGGCCCTCCGAGCCCTGGATTTCCAGTTTGCAGCGTGTGGCTGCAGACAGAGCACCATGATGTAAATGATGACCACAGCATTGTGCTATGTAGAACCTGCACAAGGGTCCCCAGCAGTTCTGCTGACCTGAACACATGGAACAGAATGGGAACAGGCTTTGTCTAGAGTGAAAGAGTGGCTGAAAATTAAAGGCGCTGAAAGGGTGGAAACTGTGATACCATGTTGCCTCTCACTGCCCGGGTGTGTATACTTCTTCTGTCAATTCTGATGCCTGGCACCAGTTCCTCCTCCTCCAAGAAGCCTTCCTGGATTTTACCTGGGCACTCACTCAAAAATGATGTCTTGTACCGTTCTCATATTTCACTTGTATATGTCTTTCTATTCCTGTCTTCAGGTAAACTTCCTCATTTGGGGCAAGCCTACTTTCCCTGCTCTCCTGTCCCCTCTCTACCTCCCATAGTGCTGTAATGACAGGCAGAGTTGAATAACTTGCTTCCTTTGTTGGAATTCTGGTGATCATTCCTGCCCCACCCCCACCCTGGGGAGTCAGTAACCTACTATTTTTCCAAGGCCTAACACTTTTTTCCTAAGCTGAAGATGCTAATTCCCACCCCCAACTCCTTGGCATTTCCCCTAGGATACTATTCACATCACAGCTGGAAGAGCATTAGGCTTGTCTGTTACTCTCAAGGCTGCACCCCTGCTTTGTTTATCTCCTGTGCTGAGGGCAAGTGCCACCTCCTGTATAGAACAGACCCTCAAAGTTGCCAGATTTAGCAAGTGAAGATACAGGACACCTAATTAAATGTGAATTTCAGATAAATAACAAATAGATTTTCAGTGTAAGGATGTCCCATACCATCTTTTTGATATACCTATGCTAAAAATTATTCATTGTTTATCCAGAATTCAAATTTAACTGGGCATCCTATATTTTTTCTGGCAATCCTATGCTCAAAGAAATTGTATTGTTTTCATGTAGTATTGATAATGCCAGGGAACTGTGGGCTGTACATATTTGCTTTATGTGAGTTTCTAAAGCACCACTGATATCTTAAAGTAATTTACCTATTTACTGTGGCTCCCCTTCCCCCCAACCCTTTGTCCCTAACCCCCATTTGTCCCTCTCTGTGTTTACTTTAATCCCTTCACTGCCTCTCTGAGGATTCTAAGGAAGTTATCACAGCAACCTAAATCATATACACAGTTAATCTAGAATAAACCTAGCAAAAAGCATAGATGTTCTACCCATTATTATAAGTGGGGCATTGAAATCTCCAATTATTATTGTTAAATTGCTCGTTTCTCCTTTCAGTTATGTTAGTTTTTGCTTTATGTATTTTTTCAGCCTTTTCGTTAGGTGCGTATATGTTTACAATGGTTATACATTCCTGATGAATAAGCTCTTTTATTATTATACAACGTCTCTCTGTGATTCTAGTCATTTTTTTTTTTTGTTAAAGTCCTTTAGTCTGATATTAATATAGCAACTCCACCTCTTTCAAGGGTGCTGTTTGCATACATTTTTCTATCTTTTAATTTTCAAACTTTTTGCCTGTCCTCTGAATCTAAAGTGTGTTTCCTGTCCACAGCATGTAATTGAGTCTTTTTCTTTTAAAGCTAGTTTGGCAATCTCTGTCTTTTGATTGAATTGTTTACTCCATCCACATCCTGGTCTGCTTCTCCTGGAGTGACACACGTGCTGTATGAGCAGAGCTGGGTTGGGGTGGCAGCCCCTGGTCTGGAGTGACACAGCTGCTGTATGAGCAGAGCTGGGCTGGGGTGGCAGCCCCTGGTCTGGAGTGACACAGCTGCTGTATGAGCAGAGCTGGGTTGGGGTGGCAGCCCCTGGTCTTCTAGGCTTGTACTCCTGCTGTGGAGCCTCTGCTTATGAATCAGCCGGTATGGGGTCAATCGAGGCCTCGGTATTGTCAGCCCATCATACCTGGGGTGGACGTTCTGTACCACAAGGTAGGAGTCTCATCTTTTTAGCCATGCCTGCCTGGAATTCTTTTATTTATTTATTTATTTATTTATTTATTTTTGGCTGCATTGGGTCTTCATTGCTGTGTGCGGGCTTTCTCTAGTTGTGGCGAGCGGAGGCTACTCTTCATTGCGGTGAGCGGGCTTCTCATTGCGGTGGCTTCTCTTGTTGCGAAGCACGGGCTCTAGGCACGCGGGCTTCAGTAGTTGTGGTGTGCAGGCTCAGTAGTTGTGGCACGTGGGCTCAGTAGTTGCGGCACATGGGCTCAGTAGTTGCGGCACATGGGCTCTAGAGTGCAGGATCAGTAATTGCGGCGCATGGGCTTAGTTGCTCCACGGTGTGTGAGGTCTTCCCAGATCAAGGCTTGAACCCATGTCCCCTGCATTGGCAGGCAGATTCTTAATCACTGTGTCACCAGGGAAGTCCCTGCCTGGAATTCTGAAGGCCTGAGAAGCACCCGTCACCTACCCTTTCAAAGTGAAAATGTAGCTCCACTGGGAGTGAGGTGGGGAGAGAGCCCCCGTCTTCTTAGCTGCATCTGCTCAGGTCAGAGCACCTGTGGTCGAGTTACCCAGGGCTGGGGGACTGGGGGTGGGAGGGGGCTCAGATTCCATAGACTTTCACTGTTTTTACTGAGATTTAGTAGATTTTCTTAAATGAATGTTTCTCCATTCCTTTGCTAAATGCCCTTAGGACAATTTCCAGAGGCTTTAGATGGTTGTATTAAAAAATAAATTTCACTAGTTAAGTGGTTGTTTTTCTGGGGAAGGTGGGTTGGCTGGACTCCCCAAGCTGCCATTCTAGAATTCCGCCTCTAACTGCGACTCTGAACTACATGAAATAAAACTTTTCTTTTTTTCAATTGCCCGCACCGGCATGTGGGCTGCAAACCACCATTTTTGTCTGATGGAAAAGTTTAGCACAAGTATTCTTATTTGCAGTAAGTGACACTGAGTCCTCTGATATCACTTATTAAATATTTGTTATCCTACATTTTTGATCCAGAGAAGGAGACTCACTGGTATAGCTGCAGTTCATGCTCCATGAATATTTAACCCAAGAACCTGTGAATTTTTATTACCCAGTGCCTTTGGACCAGTGTCTTATTATAGATTTAAATCCTCGACTTGGTCTTAGAGATGAATCTATTATTTTGTATTTGCTCCCTAGGGAGAGATTTAGTCTAGAGTTTTTATGGGGTTTTACGACAAGACGACAGTGCTCTGCAGGTCCTTACAATGTTTAGTCGTGTGCATCCTGTTCAAATACTTCGAGATTTCGATGTTTGCTGGAGAATTTATCTACTCTCCTTTACTCTCACTGCTAATGGTAGACAAAGATGCCAACGAAACCAAAGCAAGCAGCCGAGTTAGCTGTGTGCTCTGCTATGTTCCGGAGAACATTTCATCTTTGGTGAAATTCAGTGGGGCAGGGGTGTATTTCTCCCCTTTGACTTTTTTTTTTTATCGGCAGTGCTGCGCAGCTTGTAGGATTTCGGTCGTCCTGGGTCCTCAGCAGTGAAAGCATGGAGTCCTAACCACTGGACTGTTAGGGAATTCCCTCCCCTTTGCCTTTTAAGGATTACTTACAAGGATTTGTTAGTATCCTTCACATATATCTAATGCAGTACGCCGTATGTGCGTATTTCCCATTTAACGCTTGAATCATTGAAATGTATGGAGGATCCATTTAAGCCACATTTACTAAGTAAGTGGGCTGTTAGAACATCATCATGTGGGCCATAGCTTTTAACCAGATATAGTTTTAATTTAACTCTTTAGGCTCATGGAAACTGGCTAGTCACCCCTCCCTTTCCTCTATCGACCAAAAGCTTATTGAAGACTTACTATGGTTAATACTCTAAGTGATATCTCAGGGATACAAAGAAGTATTAGCCTGACTCTCTTGCAAGGACCCCTAGTTCTCCCAATCAGGCAAACTCTATGTGTTAAATTATGAAACAGATAGAAGTTTGTTTTGTCTTTTGGATTCTCTCTCCTATGTGTTCCTTTCTTCACAGACATTATCTGGACTTTTATGTTGCTCTTCCTTTCATGCTTTCAAACACTGCTTTGAAAGGACATTCCCGCTACGTGGATCTAAGGCGATGCTTTGGTCTTCTAAAGGAATTTGTGGGCCCAGCTCTTCTTGTTGTACAGACTGTGCCCTGTGCAAGGGCACCTGGCTCAGGGGGCAACATGATGGGTTGAATTCAGACCTTAGTCACTTTCCCAGCCCCGGGTCCTTGTGGACTATTCCAGAAAAAGGGATCTCACTATAGCTTTTCTGCCCTAATCCTAAATGGACCACCTTTGACTAATTCCTATGAAGGTACCGTGTGTGTAAGCTGACAGCCTAAATACTGAATTTTAAGGAAAGGACCTGTCGTTTATTGTGGGGTTTCAAAAAGTCAGGGAGAAAATAGACTATTTTAGGGGGCCTAGGGTCCCCCCTGTGATTAAGAACTCCTAAGATGAAGCTTGAAGTCTGCCCTACTTCAATGCAGAGCAGACTCAATGGCTGCTACCCCTATATCCTATGTATTTGTGAGAGAATTGTTCACATATTGGTTAAGAGGTAAGACCGAAAACCCCTATTGGGCGTTTTGAGTTAAGCTTTGAGCTATAGATGTTCCTGGGAAAGAGAGGATGATGAATTAAAACAGTTATAAGAAACTGTAACTCAGACAGGTGCTCAATGTCAGTGATCTTGGACAAGACAGGGTCAGTGATCTTGGGTCAATGGAAAGAGTGAACCCAGGTACGGATGATCACTAAGATCAGAACTGGGGACCTGGGGTCCAAAATTTAGATGAGAAAGTGCAACTTAAGCATCCAGCTGAAACCTGATTGAGGAGGACAGTCATCTAAACCATCGTCAGACTCCCCGACCATGTCAGTCTATGCCTTGCACATTTGAGGTGAACGCAGAACTAGAGAAAACTATTGGTGAGCCAGGGAAGCACACGGCACACCCAGGCCTTCTATGGAAACTTTGAATGGGAATGGTGTCTGTCTTCTAGCTTAAGGAGAGAAGAGACAGAAAGCAAGAGGACCTGGGCTCTTACCAGAGTCAAGAGCAAAGCCTGTTGGCAGAGCTGAGGGAAAAACATGGCACTGGGGACATCTCTGATTACGTGTATGGGGACCTTGGGTCTCTTCTTAGCTCTGGATCCTATTCTTCTGGCCATAAAAATGGAGACTGTGCTTCAGCACACACGTGGGCAGCCTTTCCTCTTTCGGTTTAGCATTTCTTGGGAATCCAGGGCCAGAGGGTGTCACCGTGTCCCAGGTCTACCTGTGCCTTGATGGCAGAAACGAGATCGAGAGAGAGAGGGAGAGGGTGAAAGAACAGGAGAATTTGTTAGTTCCATTACTGATTCTGTGTGAGTTTCTGTAGAGGGTTTGTACACAATTAGCGGCAAAGTTTGGAGAGAGCCAGTGCATTTTATGACCTTGTAATATTTAGTAGGATTTTTTTGGTCTCTCATTTCTATGACTTTTGAAACAGTTAAAAGATGCTTACTTGGCCCCCATTTTGTTGGAAGACCAAATATGCAAATTGAACCTAATATTATGAAAAAAAATCTTTGTGATCAGAATTTTAAATAGTAATTTATTAATGGCTAGGTGTTGCAAAGATACATGGTTGCATTCAACAAGGAGGGCAGCTCATGTAGCCACTAATAATCCAATTATTATGCATGGAACTGGAGAACTGTTTCTCCTTAAGTGATGTGCTCTCCTGTTTCTTACAACAATTAAAATAGTTAACAATGACTCTATGAATTTTGTATCGTAAATTTTGTTTACAAACGAGATAATGACTTCACTTTTGAGTCATTTTTTACTTCTGCAAGAGGGGATAGACGTTGATATTGCTGTGAGCTCCCATCATGCACTGAAATGTGTTTAATTCCACCTAACCCCAGTAGTACAATGACATACCTGCTGCATAGAGTCTGGCATTCACGCTGAGACTTTCTCATCGGTAAAACTGTTCTCAGTACTGTCATCACGTGTGTAGTGTGTTTTGTTGGGTGGATGCATGTCTTGGGGTTGGTTCGTGTATGGTTTTAGCAATTGCCAATGTTCCCCCAGTGATACAAGCAGGCTTCGTGGAGGAAGTCAGATTTCCAGAGTTCTTAGGACAGGAAAAACTTCCTAAGATAAAGAGAACGAACGTCTGCCAGGATCAGTCCTAGGAATATGATGTTTTTTTGTTTTTTTTTTTTGGCTGCATTGGGTCTTACTTGTGGCACTCGGAATCTTCGTTGTGGCATGTGGGATCTTTCCTTGCAGTGCGCAGATTTTTCTCTAGTTGTGGCGTGTGGGTTTTTCTGTCTCTTGTTGTGTCACGCGTGTGGGCTCCAGGGCAAGTGGGCTCTGGAGTTTGCCGCGTGTGGGATCTTAGTTCCCTGACCAGGGATTGGAACCCACGTCCCCTGCATTGGAAGGTGGATTCTTTTTTTTTTTTTAATTAATTAATTTTATTTTTGGCTGCATTGGGCCTTCGTTGCCGTGCACGGGCTTTCTCTAGTTGCGGCGAGCGGGAGCTACTCTTCGTTGCGGTGCGCGGGCTTCTCATTGCAGTGGTTTCTCTTGTTGTGGAGCATGGGCTCTAGGCGTGTGGGCTTCGGTAGTTGTGGTGCATGGGATTAGTTGCTCCGCGGCATGTGGGATCTTCCTGGACCAGGGCTCAAACCCGTGTCCCCTACATTGGCAGGCGGATTCTTAACCACTGTGCCACCAGGGAAGCCCTGGAAGGTGGGCCACTGGGGAAGTCCCGATGTTGTCTATTTTAATGGGGGTTCTCAAGCTTCATCTTCAGCAGCTTCATCTGGAGAATTTATTAAAAAGCAGATGCCTGTGTCTACCTCTGATGAGTCTATTGTGTATCTGTGGTGGGTTCAGGCATCTGTATTTTTTATAAGCTCCTCAGAAAATCCTGGTATATACACTATGTTTGCCAATAAACTTCATGTGTTCTATTCCAGTAATTTTCAAAGAGCCACGTCCTGAACACTTTTTTTTTTTTTTTTTTTTTTTTTTT
>NW_020837949.1:4383817-4400085 GCF_003676395.1 Aethalodelphis obliquidens | reverse complement strand
CCTCTCACTGTTGTGGCCTCTCCCGTTGCAGAGCACAGGCTCTGGACGCGCAGGCTCAGCGCCCATGGCTCACAGGCCCAGCCGCTCCGCGGCATGTGGGATCTTCCCGGACCAGGGCACGAACCTGTGTCCCCTGCATCGGCAGGCGGACTCTCAACCACTGCGCCACCAGGGAAGCCCCTGAACACTTTTATCATGAAAATTGGTAAGCTGTTGATGATCTTTCCTTGCTGGACTACTTCCTTTCATTGTAAATTACAATGGATAGTAAATCGTAATGTAACACACCAGAGCTTAAAATGCAAATGATTAATTCTGTTGAATAAGTCAATTTGTCAATTTCAGGCTTTAAATATAGTTAAATACTTTAATAAGTTAAATATTTTAATAAGCCTTTGTTTTGTTGGCTGAAAATTAGATATTCTATAGCACTGTTCAATAACCATTATTTGTAGGATTCTTGTTGGATCGATACTGCCCGGAGTTCCCCTCATGTGCTAACTTAACCCTGTGCTAAAGGTTTTCAGGCCCCAGGTAAAACGGTCTGAAAGAATGAGCCTACTCGAGAAAATGTAATTAAGATAAGAGTTTAGAACTATATTCATTGATTTTGGAAACTTGGCTTTTCTTCGAGTAAAAATCAGTTTTAAGTATTTTTAAAAAAGGATTATGAAGGATTTGCATTTGTTTAACGTGAACTACAATTCTGCAAGTTGCCTGAAATGTCACCATTACCTATTTAATCCTTTAATTTAAATTATGGTCTCTGGTGTGTCTGTCACAGTAAAAGTGCTCTTTGGTGTCAGTCTAATGATATTTTAGAGGTATTGCATTGGAGTGAAAAGGCCACTGCAGTTGAAACAGAAGATTTGCAGTTATTAACTCTGTTCTCAGTCAAGGCATCTGACTCTCTGAACGCTGTGTGGGGTTGAGAACTGAGTAGGGTATAACAGTATCTAATAATCCCTCTCCTCAACTGTACCCCCTTCTCGCTCTGCAGAAAGCAAATCCTTTATCAGACATCAGAGTGGAAATCTTCTCAAGAGTGTGGACACCTGGTTTTTCCTGGAGCGGTCCTTGATGGGAGACTGACTGGGCTGGTACAGCTGCCGCCCATGTAAAGGGTTGCTTTTCCCACCTTCTCTGCTTCCTCATCTTTCCTTTTCTCTCATCGTTTTTTGGGAGCTCAGGGCTGGATCCGAGACCATCGCTGTGATGCTCCTACATCATTCTCAGAGAAGCAGAGAGAGTGATGGTTTTTCTTCTTCCACCAAAACTGGCTGCCGTCTTTGTATGTTAGTTCCATTCTCATCTAGACCAATGTCCGTGGGACTCTGAGTCTTTCTTTATTGAGTTTATCATTCTTACGCTTAGCAGTTAATATTTAGGGTAAAAATTCCCCATGTTGGAGGAGAAAGAAAGGACACAGAAGCAGAAATGATGGTGGCATGAGTGGGGAAGAGTGAGAAGTCTGGCCTCCTTAAACGTCTACGTTCGGAGAAGGTGGGGCTGAATTCTAGGGGCCTTGGAAGCCAGGGTGAGCAGTTTAAATTTGATGGAAAAGGGAAAATGGGGCCAAGCATGCTCTGAGATGCAGGCTTGCCTACAGGAAATTTACCAGGAGCAGTTCCCAGAGCAACGCCCGTGGAAGGGAGGAGAGTGGGCATGGCTGAGGCAACCTTGGCATTGGGGCGTCAACAACAACCTCAGCTGATGGCCCGGGGAGCTCGGAAGCTGGAGCATTTTCAGGTGGTCCCATGGTGCCCCGAGCTTTTTCCTCCCACGGTGGCCAGTCATGAGGTGTGGCTTCCTGTGCCCCCAGCAGTGTGATCTGGGGTGAAGGAGCTCTCTTCATCTGAGGGCAGTTTGCAGAGGGGGTGACAGCTGAGGGATGTCCATCTTCTGGGGGGGGGGGACAAATCCTTCATCCCTGAAGGAGGATCTGGGTGGCACATCATGATGTCCGTCACGGGGCATCACTGCCGTGTCTTAAGGACATCTACTGTCAGTGGCAAAATGGTTATTTGGAAGTGGTTAGGTGCCTTTGGCAGAATGACCAAGCGAGTCCTTCAGGCTGAAAGAGGAAACATCCCCGAAGGCTGTAGGTTTACAGCGAAGCTCTCTGGAGGAGTGAGTGGCGTAAATACAAACCAGCATTACACCTAACGGCACTCGGTCCCGTACAGTTGGCACCTGACTGGCACTGTAGCCATGTTTAAACGTGCCATCTCGCTTTGCATTCTGGAGGATGCAAAGCCTGCTGGTGGCCGGCTGGGTTTCATTACCATTCTGCTGGTTGTCAGCGTCTGCTGGTTGTCAGTGATAAATTAGAGGCATGTAATTCCCAGAACAAATGAGCCATTTTGAATATTGTGAGATGTGTAATTGAATGTAATACTAGCCTGTAGAATAATTGAGTTTAGAGAAACAAATATGCAAGAGTTTGGACTGAACGACCTGACAGAGGAGGAACCCGACAGTCCCCAGACCTCCTGATTCAATCATTGCATGGAAGTGACACACAAGGAGAGCAGCCATGCAAAAGCCACACACCTGGGCATTCAGCTATTTTCCCCACGAGCAGTTGAAGCCCGTATTAAATTTCATTAATTTTACATATTACATCAAAGTTATTGATCGTGCATAGAACATGTCTTTAAATCAACTCAAGTCAATCAACGTTATGGCCCCTCCATTAGATCACGACCTTAATCAGCATGCTATACCCACTAAATGCCAGTAGCAGCCCACAGGTATGACAATCAAAAAGTTGCCCCCAGTTGATAACCACTGCTATAGACCCGTCATAATGAAATTTTAAAATAAGCTTCCAAAGGACTAGGGTGATTTGCAAGTAAGTTAATTGCCTGGTGAAACAAACCTCAATATTCTTGAAAGAAAGACAACAAAATCCATACAGTAAACAAGGCTGCATTTGTAATGTTCAGCGTACACTCCGTGGTGAGCACAGCTGCACAGATCACCTGGTAGGAATAAGGGCCCTGCTTCCCCTGCTGCTGCCATTGCTGTGGCAGGCAACCTAGTCGTCATCTCCCTTCAGGACCTGCCTCTGCTGTGGAGGCAGCTTGCTCTAGGTCACACCCTTTTCCTGGGGGATTGATATGGGGGTATAAAGGCCTGGCCCCCTTGTGTCAAGTTGGGAAATCTCTGAAGAAGTTAAAAAAAAATTAATAAAGGTGTTAACATGGATTTAGGAGTACTAAAAACTCAGCTAATCAAGAAAATGTAACAGAAGAAAGGAATGTGGAAAAAAGGAAACAACAGATAAGGCTAATAAAAAACACATCGCAGTGTGGTAGACTTATCCCAACTGTATCAATAATTATCTTAAATAGAAATGTACTAAGCAATCCAGCTAAAAGGCAGCGATGATACACAAAGAAAAGCAGCAAGATCATATAAATGTTATTTACAAGAGATGCATTTTAAACATGAACAAAAGATGAGTTAAAAGGAGAAGGACAAAGAGGCTTATCATGCAGACTTTAATCTTAGAAAGAAAGCTGGTGTCATGGACCGAATGGGGTTCCCCTCAATTCATATGCTGAAGTTCTAACCCCCAGCGTGACTACATTTGGACATGAGGCCTTTAAGGAGGTAATTGAGGTTAAATGAGGTCATAAGGATGGGGCCTGAATCCTATAGGACTAGTGTCCTCATAAGAAGGGGAAGAGACACAAGAGATCTCTCTCCCACTTTGCACCTGTGCCCAGAGGAAAGCCCATTGAGGACACAGCAGGATGACGGCCGTCTGCAGCCAAGGAGAGAGTTTGCACCAGAATCCAACCCAGCTGCCACCGTGATCTTGGACTTCCAGACTCTGGAACTGTGATAAAATAAGTTTCTGTTTTTAAGCCACCCAGCCTGGGTTCTTTTGTTGTAGCAGCCCAAGCGGACTCCTACAGCTGCAATGGGTATGTTAATATCCAACAAATTAGACTATGGGAGAAATAAGGCATATTATCAAAAATAAAGACATTTCACAGTGATAAAGGAATCAATTCATTAAGAGGAGAATCCTAGATGTGGAGATTCTCACCCAGATCCCCCTTCAAAAATAAGAGCCTGCTGCCCTGCTGAGGAGAGTGTGCTCGGGGCTGCAGAGAGCTGTCTCATGTCACCTTTCCTGGGGCAGCCGGCATGCCGAGTGAGGCAGGCTGGAAAGACTTGCACACTCTGGCCCCATATGGGATCATGTGATGGGCAGTACTTACTCCAAGCCTCCCCACTAACGGTCAAGGACTTAATCTCTGCTACAATCCGGGCACTGCTTTCCAAGTCAGGAAGCTCTATGCAGCAGAAGGCAGAGTTTTATTCTGAAACTCTCCCGCTGGGGTTTGCTTGAGACTTATCTACTCCTGGAACCCTGGCACCTGGATCTGCTGGGCATGTGGCCTACCTGGGCGGGTCACTGGATTTGCTGCAGAGCTCTCTTCTGCCCTGGTACACACCTGACCTGGATTTTGGAAATAGCATATGTCAGACTTCAGAATCTTGTTCTAGCCTCTTACCAGTTTAATTGAAAGGCTGCAGAAAAGGTCACTATGCCTTTTTTTTTTTTTTTTTTTTGGCGGCAGGTGATACAAGTTGCAACAACCTGTCTTGACAGTGGAGGGGCATTTTGACTTGCCCCGGACCACTGGATGTATAAAACTTCACTACTGGGGCAAATTGGCGAGACTCTGAATCCCCATAGAATTTTCTCCCAATAACTGGCAAGAATAGATCTCACTGGGACATGTAGACATAACATATAACACGTAACAGTTTGTTTTCTGATTCTGGGTAGTGATTTGGAAACACCATTGGAATTCATGGCTTAGAATCGTAGATCTATGTTCAAGCTACTGATATGTTTCCTTTTCATTTGAACTGTTGTCCTGGAAACCTTTGAAGCAACCAGAGGTGAAGCAAACGCCTATGTAGCATTGAGCTGCAGAGTCTCTCTTTTCTGCGTCTGAACGTGGGTCTCTTGTGGGAATCAGAACTGCTCACAGACTCTCAATCTCTGCAAAAGGAATATCCTTGGGAAATTTCATGAAGGAAGCACACCTGTGCTACATTTGTGGTCTCTCTTCTCTGCGGTGACTCTGTGATAATAAATGTGTTTAAAAATCCATGACAGTGGGGCATCTATAGATGGTAGATTGTTTTGAATTTTTGTCAGCATCATAAACAATTTCACATTTCAAAAGAAATTTCTACTGAAACACTCATGCACAATGTAGATTTGCATGCACAATGTAAAACACAGACTGGTTTGAACAAACAGCACAGTGCTGCTTGGTTGTTTTAAATATTGGCATAGATAAAGATGTATTATTCATCTCAACTCTTTCCATTGCTTTGAAACAGAAAATAATTTCTGTGGCCAGCTCTGAATAAATCTGTGAGTTTGTGCCTTAGCAATCCTGATATGTTCATCTAGCTTGATGGGAAATGTAGAAATCCCACCTCATACTCCAGTTTTAACTTCTCTTCTTCAGGTCTAATTGCCCTTTCACCTGCTCTTCTTTACATAGCTCTTGGAGGGGATGGGGTGCTGTCTCAGTTCAGAAGGGTCTTCTCTGTGTCCTCCAGAGACAGAGGACACAGTGGGTCAGGTCTGGGTTGAGGGATGGGCCTGAGGTGGGGCTGGTAGTGCTCTAAGTCAAAATGTCCAAAGCTCAAATTCAAAGAGTTTCAGCCAAGGCCTGTGGACCCAGGAGCTCTGGTTCCAGAGCGTAGGAGGTCAGATAACAATGCCAGCTAGGAGACAGAGCAATAAAAGTTCAAGAATCCCTGCTAATCTGTCAGAAGACTCAGAGGCCAGAATTAAGGCCCAGACACATGACAAAGCCTGCCTGGGGAGTGAGGGCATTCCTGGGGAAGGAATCTGTTCTTCAGGTCATTATACCTGAAGGTAACACTGTTGCTTGTTGCTACCACTGGCAACCAACATAGCTGTGCACAGGGAACTAGATTGTACTTACACTGTGAAGTATAATTTGTGGTTTAAAATCATAGACTTTTAGAGTAAATAAGAGTCTCAGACCAGAGATTTTTAAACGTCTGGACTTAATTTGTATTCAGGCCCTCATTCTACCAGTCACAGTAATTTGTGGTTTCCCCTTTTCTGTTTCTCTGGGATGATGTCCAGTTTCTGAGGGCAAGCACTGATTAGATTTGGGGTCCTGTGTCATCAATCCAAGAAGACAGGTGAAGAGTCATGCCCCAGTGTCACCCTCAATGCCCCTCCAGAGCCAGGGTCTCCTGCTGCTTGTGGCCCACTCCTGTGGACCACAGGAGAGTTAGGCCATCCTATACCAACAGCTCCTAGAAATCCTCTGTACTCTTCCTAACTGCGTTGGAGTACGGCCTTCTCCAAGCAAGACCTCTCCACACATCCCCTAAGCCTTCAATGTTCATGGCCGATCAAGGGGCATATCATTTGGCGGGAAAATGGCATTTCAGTGGCTGGATCTGGTGGTGCTGGAGCCATTTCTCTCTGCAGAAAGAGGTTCGATACTTAGAGGACCCCTTAGTCCGAATCAGAAGGTGTAAGTCTCATTCTTCGCTTTTCAGGTGTTCTTCTGCTATCCAGAAAATTGAATCTACAAGAAACTACAACAAGCCTGCATTCTTTCCCTTTCCCTCTGTTTCTGGATGACCAACCTTACAGAATTTTGTTACAGTTTCTCAGTCACAGCTTCATCATTGTCTGGGATTTTGCAAGCTGGCCATGATGTCTGAATCTGATTATTCCAGGGCACTTGGCTCTATTTGTAGGACTTTTTATCAATTCATGACTGTCTGAGTATTCCTGGAGATTCTAGATAAGCCTTCCCATATTCTGGGCTCAAATTCTGACTTACAAATCGGGTGCCTAAAAAATGTAACTTACGTTCCAAAATTTCATGTCTAATTTGAGGCACCATTCCATCAGGGTGATAGACATTTCATATGAATTTAGGGTTCTTCCTTCCTCACTTTCCTAGGGCAGCATTTAAGTTCTGTGGGCACATGGCAACAAGGCACAGAGGGAAGGATGCTGCAGGAGTGGGTCTCAGCATCACTGGCAGCCGGCTGAGACGTACGGAGACCTCTGGTCTTTGGTCAAGTCTGTAGTTAGACATGTGGGCTGTTTCCATTCCGTGTATGTCTGTGACGATCTAAGGCGGTTTTCACTTACAAAAGAACATTCATGGCTTTAATGTTCCAGGAACATGGATTACAAATACAGAAAAAATCATTAAAGAGGTTGCTTAAGTTAGTGGATCAGACTTGGAATAGGAAAAGAAGTATTGTTCCGGAAGCTTCTGCCATAGCGTCGTAATATGCTCGGAGGAGCCCTGTGTGAGCTTATTTTTTGCTCCCAAGATGAGGAAGATTGTAGATATAAATAGTTTATTTTCAGGAAAGGACCCTCAAAGGAAACTTTCATCATTTAACCACTCTTCAATTGCTCCAAGAAGATAAAAGTACAACCTCCAAACCTTGAAAATCAGGTCAAATCTTCCTAAACCCTGGAGTTGTGGAGATGCAGAAGCAGCAGGACGCCCATGAGACAGATGTTATTATTCCTGCTTTCAGATCACCAACTGCTGGTCCGAGGTGGGATTTCCATGGAAAACGTAATGAAAATATGACTCGTCTTCCTGCTTCGTTCTTCCCTGGTCTCAGAGTCGGGGGGGAGGCTGTACGGAGGAAGTGTAAGATGAAGAATTTCTGTTTTCACTAAGAAAGATGATGTGATTAAGGAACAAGTTTTTGAAAGTCTCAGTCATTTTAAGGAAAAAAGATTTCTTAAAAAGGGGCATCCGCCGCCCCCCCCCTCCGTATAGAGAATAAAAGCAAACAACTTAGGAATGAGTGATGACTGTATGCAGAGGACAGCTCTGTTGAAGTCCCATGTCACTTGGACATGGTTTCATGTAGCAGGTGCTCTAAATGATTCGTGGTGAAAGGAGTTTTCAGCATTATTACAATGTTACCTGAGGAACTACTCATCGGGAAGCGTTGGTCATGCCATTGTGTAGCAGTGGTAATGATCGCTGCCCAGGAATGGCTCGATCACGCATTTTTGTCTTAGTTCTGTCCAGCGTGTCACTTTGAAACAAAATTAATTTTCTAGACAGAAGAGCCAGAAAATAAATCCTTTTGGAAATCTTTAGATTCACACCCAACACCCCCCCCCCGCCGCCCCCACATCTCTTAATGATGTGCCAGGCATCTGCTTAGCACTGGGTGCAGGGCAGGCAGGTGGCGTCCATGCGTTTGACAGATGTGAGCATCTATTAAGCACCAGACAGTGTGCTCGGCACCAGAGATTGGAGAATGTCCAATCTTCAATGAGATTGGAGATGCCAGAGCTTGGAGAATGTCCCTGGTCTTAAGGACATACAAAGATAAGTGGAGAAGAGATATTAATTGGCAATTAAAATGCAGCATTGTAACCACTAGTCATGGAAATCTCCTCTAAGATGAACATCTGACTGTATTTTTAAGAATGATAATCATGAGGTGCCTCTTCTAGAAACTGGGAAATAACTACTTTGTGTGACCCAGAGAAACACGAATCAAAGTTAGGAAATATACTATTGGCTACTTAACAATTTTTCTTTTTAAATTAGCAGGACCAAGGTTTTTGGGTTTTTTTTAAGAAGTTGTTGGGGGTAGGAGTTTATTAATTAATTTATTTATTTTTGCTGTGTTGGGTCTTCGTTTCTGTGCAAGGGCTTTTTCTAGTTGTGGCAAGCGGGGGCCACTCTTCATCGCGGTGCGCGGGCCTCTCACTGCCGCGGCCTCTCTCGTTGCGGAGCACAGGTTCCAGACGCGCAGGCTCAGTAGTTGTGGCTCACGGGCCTAGTTGCTCCGTGGCATGTGAGATCCTCCCAGACCAGGGCTCGAACCCGTGTCCCCTGCATTAGCAGGCAGATTCTCAACCACTGCGCCACCAGGGAAGCCCAGCAGGACCAAGTTTATAGATAAAAAGGACAAAGGATATAGTATTTCTTCTGTTTAGTCATTTAAAAAACTAACTCTTCAGAGACAATGTTTGTAATACTTGTGCTGAGCTGTGTTGCTGCCGAGGTGTTGTTTGATTCTTTCTGCTTATTGATTTACAAAGCTTCTTAAAAGGCAAACTTCAGTTTTCCTTTTGAACTGGACAAAAATTCAGAATGTACTAAACCTGACCACACGTACAATTTCCTAAGTTGTTCTCCCTTAAGAATGGCTGCAGAAGCTCCATCTCGTAAGATGTGGGATATCATTTTCTTTGCCTTGAAGACAGAATTTCCTCGAGAATTGTAAATATCTGATATGGTTTTTTTTTTTTTTTTTTGCGGTACGCGGGCCTCTCACTGCTGTGGCCTCTCCCGTTGCGGAGCACAGGCTCCAGATGCGCAGGCTCAGTAGCCATGGCTCACGGGCCCAGCCGCTCTGCGGCATATGGGATCTTCCCGGACCGGGGCACGAACCCGTGTCCCCTGCATCGGCAGGCGGACTCCAAACCACTGCGCCACCAGGGAAGCCCTATTTCCTGTATTTTAAGATGCTTTGACATCTTGGGGCCTTTCTGGTCCTGGAGAGTCTCCCCGTCCCAGGGCCAGTTAATTCCTAAAGAAAGTAAAACACTTGCTTTTGACCATGTCTTTCATGTCCAAACCAGAACCCACAACCTCAAGTATCGCCTTAATCTAACTCTCACACACCAAGCCGATATTCCCCTCTCCCAAATCCCCCCAGGGCCAGGTACTGGTTGACCAGGGACCCCTATAGCCTAGAGACCACTAAAATTATTCACACCAGCCAATCCTAAACTTGCTCAGCTTGTCTACCCTGCCCCTTCCTTGCAGTGAGACCACAATAAAGGCTCCCGCCTGTGTTTTCTCCTTGCCCCTGCGTCTTGCCGAATCTGATGCTTCCACATGTGGACTTGCACAGCGTGACTGCCCTCTCCTCTTGGGAACAGTGAGTAATAAAGGCTTCTTTCAGGGAAGTCAGTTGCCTGTCACCTTACCTGCCTGTCATCCATCACACCCGATTAAACAAATCCCAGGGATATTTTAAAACGCCCGCTCCCCCGTGCAGGCTCCCCCTCTATCACACTGCCCTGTTGTTGCTCTCTGGGGTCTTATCATCATCTGATAGTATCTTGTATATTGTTAATTTACTTTTTACTTATAACTGCAAGCCACTGTTCCTCACAAGGATGTAAGCATGGTGCAAGTAGGAAATCTACTGCCTGTTCAGCATCCCTGGTGCCCGGAACAGAGCCTGGGAGAATGGGCAATCAGTCAGTAATTCTTGTCCAAATGAAATGTGTAGACACTGGGAGAAGAGCAATGAGAAAATCAAATGAAAGAGTATTTGAGAAATCATTTTGGAAGTTCTAAAATATTATACAATTAAAATGGTGAGTTTATTGCTGGGTGCCTCTAGTCTCAAAAATTAAGCATTTCATATAGCATCACAGGCAGGTCTCGGAGGGCTTTAAGGAAGTATACTTTTATCCATTTTCCTGCACAGAAGGACAAGATATCTCTAGTGGTCTCAGAAAAATTTCTTATTAGGGAAAATCATGTCAAGATACACCTGTGGCTCTGGTGCTGAGATCTGTGTATTTTCCCATCTTTCTGGACAGTTGGACTACAGTTCCCAGCGCCCCTTGCAGTTAGGTCTGGTCATCTGATTGAATTCTAGCCAATAGTGGGTGAGTGAAATTGATGGGCACCACTTCCAGTCCTGGCCCCTACAAGTGTCTCTGGGCAACCTCCAGGCTCCTTCACCTTCCTGGGTGACCTTGGAAACCATGGTGGGGGGGAAGTGGAGGTGACACAGAATGGAAGGGGTCTTGGTTCCTACCTTATCACTTGGAGAGTCACTCAAGATCAGCAACATTCACTTTGGACTTAACCTGAGTGAGAAAGTTTTGTTTTGTTTTTTAAGTTTTATCAAAAAATAGCTGATTTACAATGTTGTGTTAGTTTCAGGTGTACAGCAAAGTGATTCAGTTATACATACGTATATATCTATTCTTTTTTAGATTATTTTCCATTATAGTTGATTACAAGATACTGAGTATAGTTCCCTGTGCTAGACAGTAGGTCCCTGTTGTTTATCTTTTTTACATATAGTAGTGTGCATCTGTTAAACTCATTTACCCCTCCCTTTCCCCTTTGGTACCCATCAGTTTGTTTTCTATGTCTCTGGGGAGAGTCTTATTGAGTGAAAACACTCGGGTTTTGTGGACAACCTGTTTTAGGAGCTATTGTCTTCATTAACATCGGTGCCTCGAGTGTCTGGGTAAAATCTAGCTGATGCCAAACATCGTGATGACAAGGGATTTAAAGCCCTCTTCTCGCCGGGAGATCAGAGGCTGTGGGAGTTGAATAACTCTTTTGCCAGTGATTTACAGGGCTTCTGTATGGTCTAGGTCCACGTCTCCTGTGCTCTTTCCTGTGTCTGCTGTGGCTTGGGTTCTGCCATGACTCAGCATCTTGCCTTGATTGGGTTAGAAAGGGCAATCCTGAAGAAGTGAAATTCATATCTGTCAGTTTGGCAGAGTTTGCAAAAATCTACTCAAATGCAGTTGTCTGGTATTATTTCTCTGGGCTCTAGGCAAACGGCCAGAAGGTAGAGATCTGATTTTCTCCCTAAAACATAACTTTGCTCTCCCAGGCATAGCTGTCAGCACAGGGGAAGGACTAGACCTCAGTCATCCCTTAACAGTGTCCTTCCCTTTCCTAACTGTCCTCTCTCCTTTTCTGGGAACCAGGGCTCTGGGGCTGTTGCCTCGTGGCCCCAAGCCCCCAGCTCAAGCTGCCCTCCTTTGTGCCCCTGCTCCCTCTGGGTAGACGGTTCTCTCCTGCATCCTCAGAATCGCTCTCTGAGCCATTCCCTAGAGCCCTCATTTACCTTCAGGGGCCTCAGCCTCTGCTGCTGTCCAGCAAGGGTGGGAAACAGGCGGACGTGCAGCCTTCTCAGGCTTTTCTCCACCGCCTCAGCAAAGGAAAGACAAAGCAGAGGGAATGTTTCTGGCTGGTCCTCTTTCTGTCCCTGGGAGGGTGGGCAGGGAGCAGCCAGGCTGCATTTCTGAGGTCCTCAGATAAAGCCCCGCGGGCACTTTCCTGTACACTGAGACTTCTTCTTTTGTGATGTCAGCTTTTAACTTGCCAAGGCAGGGCGAGGTGACAATGCTTGTTTCATTCCCCATTAAAGAACTCTTGACCTCTGGTGTGAAGAGTTCACGGAAACAGGTGTTGAGACTTCCCAAGTATTTAGAATGTGGATTTCATGAGGGACCAGGTAAGTAACTTGGCTTCCAGTCCTGGTTCTGCATTAACTGGGTGTCTTCCAGCAGGTCCTCAGTTTCTGGACATTTTTTTCCACTTGTACAACATGGTAGTGGGTTTCTCAGTGGATTATTTCCCTCCTAACATGTAAAACATAATGTTTTTTCATATCAGATAAGTGAACTTTGTTCATCTGGTGATTCAATGCCAAGGTGATATGACATCTTCTCAATAGATTAGCTGTCCTTTAAGAACACTCCTAACCAATTCAACAGTTTAGTCTGCTTGTTTTATTTTACTTTTTCTATTGTGGTAAGGACACAACACGAGATCTACCGTCTTAGTAGATTTTTTGTACACGGGCCTCTCACTGTTGTGGCCTCTCCCGTTGCAGAGCACAGGCTCCGGTCGCGTAGGCTCAGCGGCCATGGCTCACGGGCCCAGCCGCTCCGCGGCACGTGGGATCCTCCCGGACCGGGGCACGAACCCGCGTCCCCTGCATCGGCAGGCGGACTCTCAACCACTGCGCCACCAGGGAAGCCCCGTCTTAGCAGATTTTTATGTGCACAATATGGTGCTGTTACCTACAGGTGCCAATCTCCAGAACTTACTCATTTGGTGGAACTGAAACTCTACCCAGTTCTTCCCTCAGCCCCCGGCGACGCCTTCTACTGTTTCTGAGTTTATTTTAGATGCCTCATGGAAGTGGAACAGTGCAGTATTTGTCCTTTTGTGATAATGTGGCATATGCATACAATAAAGTACTCTTTGGCCTTTAAATAGAAGGGCATCTCATTGTAAAGCAATTATACTCCAATAAAGATGTTAAAAAAAAAAAGACAAGGTACTTACCAAATTAAAAAATAAATAAAAAAGAAGGGCATCTCAGTGTTGTTTGACTTGTGATCTGAAGTCCTAGGAAGTCTTAGGAGGCACCCTGGGGGCCTGGTGGGGATGGGCTGAGGAACCTGTGGGGTCCTCCTCTCGTCCTACCCCACCCCTGCCACCCACCACATTCATGTTCTCTATGTATTTGGGTTGCAAAGTAAGAAAGCATCCTGGACTAGATGATCTGAAAATGATGTTTGTCCTCATTTCAGGTGTTTTGCTCTATTGGTTAAACATGTGTCAGAGAAAAATCTTTATTTTTCATTGAAAAAAATTGCAGTCACCATTTTCCTTGGTTCTCTCTGGTTCTAACGTTCTCTGATTGTCTAAAATGGGACAGGGGATGAGGTCCGCCTTTCCCGGCACACGCTTGGGTAGCACACACTGGTGACAATACCCAGGAGAAGAGGCCATCGCAGCTCCGTCCTGGAAGCAGGGTCAGAGATAGGCTGCTGGGCCGCCTGCCCGACCCACTGCCTCAAGGCGGATCATCTCCACCTATGCAGCAGCACCCCCGAGGGTGAGCGATACAGCAGACTCACGAGGAAGCTCTTGAGGCTCCTTGGTGAAGAGCTATTATGAGATTCCATTGCGTTAACATGGGTCTCAGCCGTCTTGCATCCTTCTGGTGGTTTACCAGCCCCAAAGAATGAAGCAGAGAGTGCTACCTGAACTATATTTCCGCTTAGAATCAGCCATGTCTGATGGGCGTCACAGTGGGTAGAAATAAATATCATGCGTCGCTAATTCCTCTAGAGAAGCTTGGGTGAGAATATGTATGTTTGGCAAATGTGAACTTGCACTTCACAGGACGCGGCCGTGTTTACAGAGCCCACTAGGTGGCGCGTGAGCTGCAGCGATCATGATGGTCTGAGCTGGACCAGTCAGAGCCCGCCTCCCAGGAGCTCTCTCAGGCCAGATGCCCACACCTCACGATTCTGCTCTCCAATATCCCCGGTCCTGTATCCGTCTCTAGTTTCTTCCTCTGTGAAAGCAGGGCCCAGGCTTTCTTGCTGCTTCTTTAATAAAGCACACAGTAAAAGTTTGAATTCTTGAAACCTTCATTTAATCCTTTAAACTCCAACAAGCATTGAATTTTAATTTTAAAGCTGTCACAGATTCAAAGTATTAGAGAATGTTTATGGACAAATCACATGTTCAATAAAGGGCTTGTATATAGAATAGATAAGGAACTCTCAAAACTCAAAAACAAACAATTCTATTAGAAAATGGACAAAAACATGAACCGACATTTCATCAAACAGGATCTATATATTTCTTTGTCTTTGGAATTCTAGATCTGTGGTCTCAGAATTAGAGAAGCTTCCGTACATCTAACAAGCAACTTTCCAGTCCAAGGCAGGGCAGAGGGAAGGAAGCTCTTAAGCTCATCATTACATCCTCACTGATGCACCAACCAAAGATGTTTTTAGCAGGGTCCTGTGAAGAGGCTGATGTGGATACAAAGTCTGCTCCCGTATGTGGGGACCCCTCTTCCCGGTGTTCACTGTGGAAATCTAAGCTGGACCAGGAACATGCTTGATGCTTGACAATTGCAACCATTCTCTCTGACTCATGATGTCGGTCATTACCTACAGTGGTTAAATTCCCTGTTTCCACATTTGCAGTGTGGTGGCCAGCCCAAGGTTTTCCTGGTGCCTTTGAATCCAATCTCCTCCCATACAGTGATCTATTAAACTTCTTTCTTTTCTGCTGGAGTCATTTCCTTTTTTGTAAAAGGCATTCAGGTTCATACATTCCAATCAAAACCAATTGATTGACACTTTGCTTTTCTTGAATCCCTTGCAATTCTTTCCCCCTCCTTTTTGTATCTTCATGCTCATTTGCACAATGGTTTTTACTTTCTGCACCTGACGCTGCCCTGCTCTCCAGTACTCTGCAAAAGGTGTGACATAACTGTGCAGTAGATTGAATTTGCAGGACGCTTACCCAGTGAGGCAACAAAGCCCATTCAGACAGAGCACTCTACCCACTAATTATTCACATAATGTGAAAAGTAAATGAGGCTTGTTAGCATCGACGCTATTAGCACGTTAACTTACTTTAAAACCATTTTAATGATGATTAAGTAACAACTGGATGCTGCATTATTAAGGGGTCTCTATGTTTTTCTGTATATTGGCTGGTTCTTAATTGGCTAATTTCTTTTTTTTTGAGTTTTATTTTATTTTTTTTTTTATACAGGAGGTTGTTACTAGTTATCTATTTTATACATATCAGTGTATACATGTCAATCCCGATCTCCCAGTTCATCCCACCCCCCCATCCCCCGTTTCCCCCCCTTGGTGTTCATGTTTGTTCTCTACATCTGCGTCTCTATTTCTGCCCTGCAAACCGGTTCATCTGTACCATTTTTCTACATTCCACATATATGCATTAATATGCGATATTTGTTTTTCTCTTTCTGACTTAACTTCACTCTGTATGACAGTCTCTAGATCCATCCACGTCTCTACAAATGACCCAATTTCATTCCTTTTTATGGCTGAGTAATATTCCATTGTATATATGTGCCACATCTTCTTTATCCATTCGTTTGTTGATGGGCATTTAGGTTGCTTCCATGACCGGGCTATTGTAAATAGTGCTGCAGTGAACATTGGGGTGCGTGTGTCTTTTTGAATTATGGTTTTCTCAGGGTATATGCCCAGTAGTGTGATTGCTGGGTCATATGGTAATTCTATTTTTAGTTTTTTAAGGAACCTCCATACTGTTCTCCATAGTGGCTGTATCAATTTACATTCCCACCAACAGTGCAAGAGGGTTCCATTTTCTCCACACCCTCTCCAGTATTTGTTGTTTGTAGATTTTCTGATGATGCCCATTCTAACTGGTGTGAGGTGATACCTCATTGTAGTTTTGATTTGCATTTCTCTAATAAGTAGTGATGTTGAGCAGCTTTTCATGTGCTTCTTGGCCATCTGTATGTCTTCTTTGAAGAAATGCCTGTTTAGATCTCCTGCCCTTTTTTTGAATGGGTTGTTTGTTTTTTCAATATTGAGCTACATGAGTTGTTTATATATTTTGGAGATTAATCTTTTTTTTTTTTTTTTTTTTTTT
>NW_020837949.1:4373858-4383717 GCF_003676395.1 Aethalodelphis obliquidens | reverse complement strand
GTGGCCTCTCCCGTTGCGGAGCACAGGCTCCGGACGCGCAGGCTCAGTGGCCATAGCTCACGGGCCTAGCCACTCCACGGCATGTGGGATCTTCCCGGACCGGGGCACGAACCCGTGTCCCCTGCATCGGCAGGCGGACTGTCAACCACTGCGCCACCAGGGAAGCCCTGGAGATTAATCTTTTGTCCGTTGATTCATTTGCAAATATTTTCTCCCATTCTGAGGGTTGTCTTTTCATCTTGTCTATAGTTTCCTTGGCTGTGCAAAAGCTTTTACGTTTCACCAGATCCCATCCATTTACTTTTGTTTTTATTTCCATTACTCTAGGAGGTGGGTCAAAAAAGATCGTGCTGTGATTTATGTCAAAGAGCGTTCTTCCTATGTTTTCCTCTAAAAGTTTTATAGTGTCTGGTCTTACATTTAGGTCTTTACTCCATTTTGAGTTTATTTTTGTGTATGGTGTTAGGGAGTGTTCTAATTTCATTCTTTTACATGTAGCTGTCCAGTTTTCCCAGCACCACTTATTGAAGAGACTGTCTTTTCTCCATTGTATATCCTTGATAGTTGACCATAGGTACATGGGTTTATCTCTGGGCTTTCTGTCCTGTTCCATTGATCTATATTTCTGTTTTTGTGCCAGTACCATATTTTCTTGATTACTGTAGCTTTGTAGTATATTCTGAAGTCAGGGAGTCTGATTCTTCCAGCTCTGTTTTTTTCCCTCAAGATTGCTTTGGCTATTTGGGGTCTTTTGTGTCTCCATAAAAATTTTAAGATTTTTTTGTTCTAGTTCTGTAAAAAATGCCGTTGGTAGTTTGATAGGGATTGTACTGAATCTGTAGATGGCTTTGGGTAGTATAGTCATTTTCACAATATTGATTCTTCCAATCCAAGAACATGGTATATCTCTGCATCTGTTTATGTCATCTTTGATTCTTTTCATCAGTGTTTTTATAGTTTTCTGAGTACAAGTCTTTCACCTCCTTAGGTAGGTTTATTCCTAGGTATTATATTCTTTTTGTTGCAATGGTAAATGGAATTGTTTCCTTAATTTCTCTTTCTGATTTTTCATTGTTAGTGTATAGGAATGCAAGGGATTTCTGTGCATTAATTTTGTATCCTGCTACTTTACCAAATTCATTGAATAGTTCTAGTAGTTTTCTGGTGGCATCTTTAGGATTTTCTATGTATAGTATCATGTCATCTGCAAACAGTGACAGTTTTACTTCTTTTCCAATTTGTATTCCTTTTATTTCTTTTTCTTCTCTGATTGCCGTGGCTAGGACTTCCAAAACTATGTTGAATAATAGTGGTGAGAGTGGACATCATTGTCTTGTTCCTGATCTTTGAGGAAATGCTTTCAGTTTTTCACCATTGAGAATGATGTTTGCTGTGGGTTTGTCATATATGGCCTTTATTGTGTCGAGGTAGGTTCCCTGTATACCCATTTCCTGGAGAGTTTTTATCATAAATGGGTGTTGAATTTTGTCAAAAGCTTTTTGTGCATCTATTGAGATGATCATATGGTTTTTATTCCTTAATTTGTTAATGTGGTGTATCACATTGATTGATTTGCATATATTGAAGAATCCTTGCATCCCTGGGATAAATCCCACTTGATCATTGTGTATGATCCTTTTAATGTGTTGTTGGATTCTGTTTGCTAGTATTTTGTTGAAGGTTTTTGCATCTATATTCATCAGTGATATTGGTCTATAATTTTCTTTTTTTGTGGTATCTTTGTCTGGTTTTGGTATCAGGGCAATGGTGGCCTCGTAGAATGAGTTTGGGAGAGTTCCTTCCTCTGCAAGTTTTTAGAAAAGTTTGAGAAGGATGGGTGTTAGCTCTTCTCTAAATGTTTGATAGAATTCCTGTGAAGCCGTCTGGTCCTGGACTTTTATTTTTTGGAAGATTTTTAATCACAGTTTCAATTTCATTACTTGTGACTGGTCTGTTCATATTTTCTATTTCTTCCTGGTTCAGTCTTGGAAGGTTACACCTTTCTAAGAATTTGCTCATTTCTTCCAGGTTGTCCATTTTATTGGCATAGAGTTGCTTGTAGTAATCTCTTAGGATGCTTTGTATTTCTATGGTGTCTGTTGTAACTTCTCCTTTTTCATTTCTAATTTTATTGATTTGAGTCCTCTCCCTCTTTTTCCTGATGAGTCTGGCTAAAGGTTGATCAATTTTGTTTATCTTCTCAAAGAACCAGCTTTTAGTTTTATTGATCTTTGCTATTCTTTGTTTCTATTTCATTCATTTCTTCTCTGATCTCTATGATTTCTTTCCTTCTACTAATTTTGGGGTTTTTTTGTTCTTCTTTCTCTAGTTCCTTTTGGTGTAAGGTTAGATTGTTTATTTGAGAATTTTCTTGTTTCTTGAGGTAGGATTGTATTGCTATAAACTTCCCTCTTAGAACTGCTTTTGCTGCATCCCATAGGTTTTGGATCGTCGTGTTTTTGTTGTCATTTATCTGTAGGTATTTTTTGATTTACTCTTTGATTTCTTCAGTGATCTCTTGGTTATTTAATTATGTATTGTTTAGCCTCTATGTGTTTGTGTTTTTTACGTTTTTTTCCCCTGTAATTTATTTCTAAACTCATAGTGTTGTGGTCGGAAAAGATGCTTGATGTGATTTCAGTTTTCTTAAGTTTTCCAAGGCTTGATTTGTGACCCAAGATGTGATCTATCCTGGAGAATGTTCCGTGTGCACTTGAGAAGAAAGTGTAATCTGCTGTTTTCGAGTGGAATGTCCTATAAATATCAATTAAATCTATTTGGTCTGTTGTGTCATTTAAAGCTTTCATTTCCTTATTAATTTTCTGTCTGGATGATCTGTCCATTGGTGTAAGTGAGGTATTAAAGCCCCCACTATGATTGTGTTACTGTCGATCTCCTCTTTTATAGCTGTTAGCATTTGCCTTATTATTCAGGTGCTCCAATGTTGGGTGCATATATATTTATAATTGTTATATCTTCTTCTTGGATTGATCCCTTGATCATTATGTAGTGTCCTTCCTTGTCTCTTGTAACATCCTTTACTTTAAAGTCTGTTTTATCTGGTATGAGTATTGCTACTCCGGCTTTCTTTTGATTTCTTTTTGCATGGAATATCTTTTTCCATCCCCTCAGTTTCAGTCTGTATGTGTCCCTAGGTCTGAAGTGGGTCTCTCGTACAGAGCATATAGATGGGTCTTGTTTTTGTATCCATTCAGCAAGCCTGTGTCTTTTGGTTGGAGCATTTAATCCATTCACATTTAAGGTAATTATAGATATGTATGTTCTTATTACCATTTTCTTAATTGTTTTGGGTTTGTATTTAAAGGTCCTTTTCTTCTCTTGTGTTTCCCACTTAGAGACGTTCCTTTAGCATTTGTTGTAGAGCTGGTTTGGTGGTGCTGAATTCTCTTAGCTTTTGCTTGTCTGTAAAGCTTTTGATTTCTCTGTTGAATCTGAATGAAATCCTTGCCAGGTAGAGTAATCTTGGTTGTAGGCTATTCCCTTTCATCACTTTAAATATATCATGCTACTCCCTTCTGTCTTGTAGAGTTTCTGCTGAGAAATCAGCTGTTAACCTTATGGGAGTTCCCTTACATGTTGTTGTTTTTCCCTTGTTGCTTTCAATAATTTTTCTTTGTCTTTAATTTTTGTCAATTTGATTACTATGTGTCTTGGTGTGTTTCTCATTGGGTTTATCCTGCCTGGGACTCGCTGCACTTCCTGGACTTGGGTGGCTATTTCCTTTCCCATGTTAGGGAAATTTTTGACTATAATCTCTTCAAATATTTTCTTGGGTCCTTTCTCTCTCTCTTCTCCTTCTGGGACCCCTATAATGTGAATGTTGATGTGTTTAATGTTGTCCCAGAGGTCTGTTAGGCTGTCTTTGTTTCTTTTCATTCTTTTTTCTTTATTCTTTTCTGCAGCAGTGATTTCCAGCATTCTGTCTTCCAGGTTACTTATACATTCTTCTGCCTCAGTTATTCTGCTATGATTACTTCTAGTGTATTTTTCATTTCAGTTATTGTATTGTTCATCTCTGTTTGTTTGTTCTTTAATTCTTCTAGGTCTTTGTTAAACATTTCTTGCATCTTCTTAATCATTGCCTCCATTGTTTTTTCGAGGTCCTGGATCATCTTCACTATCATCATTCTGAATTCTTTTTCTGGAAGGTTGCCTATCTCCACTTCATTTAGTTGTTCTTCTGGGGTTTTATCTTGTTCCTTCATCTGGTACATAGTCCTCTGCCTTTTCATTTTGTCTATGTTTCTGTGAATGTGGTTTTCATTCCACTGGCTGCTGGATTGTAGTTCTTCTTGCTTCTGCTGTCTGCCCCCTTAATTGGCTAATTTCTGCGGTTGGGGGCGTGAAGGCAGGAGATGACGAAGTATAGTTTTCTAAGAATTGTCACTGAGCTTTTAACATTTTATAACTAAATTTATAAGAAGTAGCTTCTACAACATTATTGAGCCTTTGAGCTGACTCTCTTAACATAAATAACTAAACTAGTCTTAAGTATTCTGAGTTTTGGGACATTTTCTCTTCATTTAGTTTATTATCCCAGATCACAAAGTTAAGAACCATTAAAAAATAAATTAAACTAGGATCTCCTGCCCATCAGATAGCTTTTAAAATTCTACTTGAAATAGAGATTTCCCAGTTAAAATTGATGTTGGGGACTTTCCTGGTGACGCAGTGGTTGAGAGTCTGCCTGCCGATGCAGGGGACACGGGTTCGTGCCCCGGTCTGGGAAGATCCCACCTGCTGCGGAGTGGCTAGGCCCACGAGCCATGGCCGCTGAGCCTGCGTGTCTGGAGCCTGTGCTCCACAACGGGAGAGGCCACAGCGGTGAGAGGCCCGCGTACCGCAAAAAAAAAAAAAAAAAATTGATGTTGGCATTGGAGTAACTATTTCTATTCCATGTCAGCTAAAGGAATTTGGGACACATACATAGTCTAGATCTGAGTCACCAATATTGACACCTCAAAACATAAAGACATATTGTTAAACTAAAAAATCAAAGAAAGAATTTTGTCCTAAACACTCAGCAAAAATTAACTTGTAGGGTACATACAACTCTTTTTCCCTTTTGCCATCCTTGCCCCACATGGGCCAGATATTTGCAGAGCCTTATTTAATTCTTGTGACATCTCTCTGAGGTCATGTTATCCACATGTGGCAGATGGGGAAACTGAGGCTGAGCATGTTTAAGTAGGCTCCTGGAGATCATTGATCAGACCTAGAGTTTCTCAACACAGAGTCCAGGATTACTTGTGTCAGAGTCATGAGGGGTTCCAAAATGCAAATTTGGGGGTCTCACCCAAACCTTCTAAATTTTGGGGAATAGGACACATAAATTTTCATTTTTTAACTACCTCCCTAAGTTGTTTGTATAAACACCAAACTTAGGTCACTACCTCTATAGCATAGATATTCCTTGACATGTGTGAATTCTGCTTGTGGACAAGAACTGCATTGCTTAAGGGGATCCATCGGGAGACGGTGTGGAGAAAAGGGAACCCTCCTTCACTGCTGGTGGGAATGTTGGAAATTATTGAGAGAACGGGAGCAGTATGGTTTATCCTGAGAATTCAGACCTCAAAGGACATTGATATTTTTTGCCTTTGTTAATCTTTTAGAGTGTGAATTACTTAAGTTCCCTGTTAATTTCTTACTTACTTTTGACTAATGACAGCTCTTTTGGTTATCAGGGCCCTAGTCCCTTACATTTGCATTTTCATTAAGGGATTTATTACTATGTATTAGTCCAAATCCAGTAAGAAAGCAGAAACCACCCCAGGCCTTTGAACAGAAAGCATTCAACACAGGGAACTGGTTACAATGACAAAGGCCAGAAAAGTCAAATGGGGGCAGGGAGGCAAGAGAAAGATTAGGGGCAGCAGGAGGATTAGCAACAGGAGGTCCAGCCGTTTCTGGGGGGACAACCGAGGGAAGTAGTGTTAGCAGAATCCAGAAGCTGGGGCCATGTGGCAGGTTCTAGGAGCATCTGCGTCGGGGAGGACTTCTGAGGGCTCTAGTCAGCAAGGAGACACTGGCCGCAGCTTCCTCCCCTCTCCTGTTCCTCAGGGTCCATGGGAGCCTCCCATTGGCCAAAGTCACCAGAAGGCTGGTTGGCAGAGGAGGCTGGGAAGTTGAAATACGCAGCAGGTGGGGGAAACGGAGGGGATGGAGGCAAGTGATGGATGTGCCATTCCTCCTCAGGGAGGAAGATGGTCCACTATCTCCCACTCCTCCACCCATGCAATGGACCTGACTAACCGAACGGGTCCTGGATGGTACCTGTTGGGCCGTAATTACCGGGGCAGGGCCCCTGCTCCTTCCCTTCTCTCTTGCCTCTCAGGCCCTTTCACGTCCAGCACACAAGCTCCCAGCTCCCAGGCCCACGTAGGGTCCCCCTCATGACCTCATGCCATCAGAGCCAGGCTGACCCTAATTTCTAGCTTCAGAGAAAGATGTGAGGGATCCACCCATCACTCCATGGTGGGCAAGATAATTCTTACTCCTTGCTGGGAACCCATGGATATGTTAGGTCACGTGGTGTGAGATATTAAGGGTACAGGTGGAATTAAGGGTGCTAATCAGCTGACCTTAGAATAGAGAGAATCCTGGATTATCCAGGTGGACCCCATGTCTTCATGAGGGTCCTTAAAAGTGGAAGAGGGAGACAGAGAAAGAGAGCCCAGTGAGCAATGCGACTGCGGAGCCCAGTACGTGATAGGGGTGGCCATTCATCAATTGCGAAAAGAACCCTACTAGTTGATCAATCTTATATGAGTAAGATTGATCTTACTTATATAATCTTTTTTTTTTTTTCGGTACGTGGGCCTCTCACTGTTGTGGCCTCTCCCATTGCGGAGCACAGGCTCTGGACACGCAGGCTCAGCAGCCATGGCTCACGGGCCCAGCCACTCCGTGGCACGTGGGATCTTCCCGGACCGGGGCATGAACCCGTGTCCCCTGCATCGGCAGGCGGACTCTCAACCACTGTGCCACCAGGGAAGCCCTTACTTATATAATCTTATCAATCTTTTTATCAGAAGAAGCTAGGCATCCTATGCCAATCATACTCCAAAATAAATTTCAAATATAGTAAAGATATAAACATAAGTCATCTCAAAAATACAAAATTTGGGGATAATATTTTTATAGTTTGGAGGAAGAAGGAGTATCTGCTTGAGGGAACTGGAAACTCAATATTATGTAATAACCTGTAAGGGAAAAGAATCTGAAAGAGAATATATATATAACTGAACTGCTGTGCTGTACACCTGAAACTTACACAATATTGTAAATCAACTATACTTCAATAAAAAGATTAAAAAAAAACTAGAAACTCAAACACATGAAGAAAAGGTGGACGGTCTTGGCCACCTAGAAATGTCAAGTCTCTGAACGTGCGAAGATACCACAAAACAAACCAAGACACATGTGATAAACCGGAAGAACACAGGGCAGCTGTGTGATAAAAGCTTCCCTTCTTCACAAACGGCTCCCACAAATGGATGAGAAGGCAGCCTGACGGAGGGGGGTCGGAAGCAACTAGCGGTTGGGTGAGTTACCGACGAAGAAACACAAACAGCCGGTGTAGGAGCTGTTGCCTCAGTTGTGACCTGCCAGGTTCTTGAGGTTTTGTTTGTTTGTTTGAACGGTCGCTGAAAATAATCAATAAACAATCAATAATAAGGATAGAAAAGAGTTTTATTTGAGCCAAACTGAGGACTAGCCCGGAAGCCCACTTCCCAGATGGCTCTGAGAAACTGCTTTGGAGAAGCAGGGTTTTCAGCACAGTTTTATATCTTGTCAGGACAAAGAACATGAAACAAGTCAGGGATCCGTTTCTTCAAGGTTCAAAAGAAAAATAAAAAAGAACAGACCAGCATGTACACAGCAAGTTAGGATGGCCTTAGCACCTGGGAAGGCAGTCTTATCATTAAAGGAGGACCAGCATTGGTGTCCCAAGAAGAGGGGCATTTAATCTTTATTTTTAACATGGACATTCTTTACTTCTGGTCAGTGAGCTCTTTTCTTTAATAATTAAAGCAGATGTTCAATGTATATTTGATAGACCACAAACAGGCCATTTTAGTTAGCATCAAATTCAAGGGAACTCATGTATAAGCCACAATGACTTCCCTATATTTCAATATGTGAACATTTCTTATATCAGAACCCATGGTTGGCAATTTTTACTTTCATTTCTTCTTTAGCCCCAAAGTTATATTTGAGTGTTTTATATTTTCTAAGTGGTTAGATTTATTTTGACTGTCCTCTTGTCCTTTCTAGTTTTCTTGAGCGATGGTAAGAAAGCATGTTCTTTTTTTTTTTAATTTTATTTATTTTTTTATAAAGCAGGTTCTTATTAGTTATCCATTTTATACATTAGTGTATATATGTTGATCCCAATCTCCAGATTCATCACACCACCACCCCTAAGAAAGCATGTTCTGAATCATCGCTGTCTTAGGGAGACCATATGTTTATCAGCTAATGAAATTTTTATTAAATGTTCCATTAACACCCTAAACGTGTATCCTCTGGTTTCAGGTGTAAAAATTTTATACATAGTTATTAAATATTATATCAAGGTTGCTAGTCATGTTATTCAAATTCTTAAACCTCATTTTTATTATTTAATGCATTTCTGAGAAGTGTGTTTCTAATTCTCCCAATTTCTCATTGAATTTACATATCTTTCACTGTAAGCATTTTGATGCTTTATTCTTTGCCCCCGGATACATGACTATTGTGTTTTCTCAGTGAATTATCTCTGTAATCAATATAAAATTTCTCCTTTGTCCTATTTAAGAAGGGTCAGCTTTGACATCTCATGTTAGCATTGCTACACCTGCTTTTTCTTGGCGTTTTCCTCATGTGTCTCATCTCTTCCTTTATTTAGTAACGTTTCCTGTGTCATTTGGTTATGATGTGTTTCGTGTAAACAGCATGAACTTGTATTTAAACTGTCAGAGGGTGCCTTTTAATGGGGGAATTTAAACTATTAAGATGACGAATATGTCTCAAGTTATTCCAGTGACCATATTGTTAAGTCTTCTGTTTAAAATTTGAAGGGAAAGCACTAGTCGATGGAAATAAGATGTAAAACTTCTAAATTACTAAAGGAAAGAAAGAGAAGGATTTCCACCAATCAAGGCAGCATAAGGAGAGACAGAAATCTACAAGGAGGGCAATCTATTAAACAAAACCGACAGCTACCTTCTTAGGAGCTTCAGCATGCTTTCCCATCTCTCCAGTCACCCTGGAAAGGTGTCCTATGAACGATTTGGAATTTTTTCTTTTATTAACATTAATTTAGAAGTCCTCAATTTGCGTTAAAGGTAATGATGGCATTCACTTAACTAAAAATTTCCTGGCTTTGCCTAAAATTACAAGGCACCATGTGCAGCTGAGGAATTGCTTACAGCAACCCACTGTTGTGAGGTTGCACCCTTCACACCTCCAGCATAATAGATTTTTATATATATTTGTGTGTTTTTATGTAGTTGTAGTTTTTTTTTTTTTTTTTTTGCGGTACGCGGGCCTCTCACCGTTGTGGCCTCTCCCGTTGCGGAGCACAAGCTTCGGACGCGCAGGCTCAGCGGCCATGGCTCACGGGCCCAGCCGCTCCGCGGCATGTGGGATCCTCCCGGACCGGGGCACGAACTCGTGTCCCCTGCATCGGCAGGCGGACTCTCAACCACTGCGCCACCAGGGAAGCCCAGTTGTAGTTTTTTAATTGAAGTATAGTTGATTTACAAAGTTGTGTTAATTTCAGGTGTACAGAAAATGATTGAGATATGTATATGTATATTCAGTTATATGTGTATATATATATATATATATA
>NW_020837949.1:4193955-4373758 GCF_003676395.1 Aethalodelphis obliquidens | reverse complement strand
TCTTTTTCAGATTCTTTTCCATTATGGGTTATTACAGGATATTGACTATATTTCCTTGTGCTATACAGTAGGTCCTTATTGATTATCTATTTTATATACAGTAGTGTGTATCTGTTAATCCCAAACTCCTAATTTATCCCTCCTCACCCCCTTTCCCTTTGGAAACCATAGGTTTGTTTTCTAGCTCTGTGAGTCTGTTTCCATTCTATAAATAAGTTCATTTGTATCATTTTTTTGGTTCCATATATATAAGTGATATCATATGGTATCCTCTGTCTGACTTACTTCACTTAGTATGATAATCTCTATGTCCATCCATGTTGCTGCAAATGACATTATTTCATTCTTTTTTGAAATAGTAATAGTAATAGTAGTATTCCACTGTGTGTGTGTGTGTGTGTGTGTGTGTGTGTGTATCTTCTTTATCGATTCTAGGTTTTTATATTTATCTCACAATTTCCTAGGAGATGTCAGTAAAATCTCTGGGTGATGGGCCATGTTTCAAAATTGGTCCTCTGTCTGTGACCATTTTAATCTAATATCTGGTGATTCTTTGTTGCTTATTAAGTTTTCATTACATATCCAGATTAATCTGGTGTGAGCTATCTCAGGAACTGTAAAAGTCACTGCTCCATTTCCTCAGAGGAAACCCCACCCTGCAGGGGAAGATGCACCACCAATAGGAGGGCTTCCCTTCCAGGTGCTGGGCAGGGACCGAATCACAGCCCTGCTGAGGGCTCCAGGGTGTCCCGCTGCTGCTGACCCCTCTTGGATCTTAGCTGGTCCAACACACATACACAGAAAAAGCTGGCAGAATAGAGAGAGCAAACACCCACTTTAGCTGAAGTGACAAGTTTCTCTGATGAAAACGGTCTCAAAATGTGTATTTTTCTGAAGCGTTATACTTCCATTAAAAAGTTAAGAAAAACTGGATTGAAGAATGAGGCTTAGTCCTGAAGGGAGTTGGGACCTCCCTCAACCTGAAGACCTAACTGATGGATCCATGTTGCATGCGATGAATCTTTTTTTTTTTAATCTATTTTTAAAATTTATTTTTGGCTGCATTGGGTCTTCGTTGCTGCACGTGGGCTTTCTCTAGTTGTGGCGAGCGGGGGGTTACTCTTTGTTGTGGTGCGTGGGTGCACGGGCTTCAGGAGTTGTGGCACGTGGGCTCAGGAGTTGTGGCGCACAGACTTAGTTGCTCCGCGGCATGTGGGATCTTCCTGGACCAGGGCTCAAACCCGTGTCCCCTGCATTGGCAGGTGGGTTCTTAACCACTGCGCCACGAGGGAAGCCCCCAGAAGGTCTCTTGAGGTCTGGTGAGCTGCACCATTTCTTTGGTGTAGAATAAAGTTCTTAATATCTTTTTTTTTTGAGCGGAAGACATGGGCCCATTGAGAATTTGATAAAAGCTATGGCCCCTTTCACTAGAAACGTGTGTTTGCACATAATTTTGCATATAGTCTTTCTTAAACCCACAGGTCCGTGGGCCCCAGATCAATAACTCCTGATAGAATACGCATGGCTAATGTGTGCTGAGATTTGTCCTGCGATGAAGTTCCATGCCCTGCTTTTGGCCTTTTGGGGCATAAATTGGACACAACCTGAAGAGTGGCAAAGGCTGTGAAGTGACGGTCACCCCTGTGCCCAGGAGCAAGGCCCTGTCTCCTCTATAGTGCAGCTTTCTTCAGAGATGGCTGAAGTGGGTAACATCTGAGGTCTATTTTATCACCAGCGCTTCCACGGGGTCTCTATCCCCATCACCACATAGAAGCTGGTCTTGTCAAATTTACCAGCAAACTCAGTCTTTCCAAAACTGATGACATTTTTATTCATCTTTCACGACAGCTTAGCAGCGTCTGATCCAGCTGGTCGCTCCTTCCTTGAAATCGGTTTCATCCTTGACTTCTGGTAGGTTTTCTCCTACTTCTCTGGCTTCTTCTCCTCAGTCTCCTTTGCTGGCTCCTTCTCAGTTGCCAGCATGATAAACGCTGGTGTGTCCTACAGCGTCTTCCTGAGGTCTTACTTCTTCTCTGTCTGTATTTATTCTCTAGATAGTTTCATCCAGTTCTGTTGCCTTAAAATTCTCCTGAATGCTGGTGATTCTAGGCCTGAACACTACTCTGAGTTCTGACATATATATCCAACCACTTACTTGAATTCCCCACTTGGTGAAAAGCTTCTCAGAACTGATACCTGTGGGGACTTCCCTGGTGGCACAGTGGTTAAGAATCCGCCTGCCAATGCAGGGGACACGGGTTCGAGCCTTGGTCCGGGAAGATCCCACATGCCACGGAGCAACTAAGTCCGTGAGCCACAACTACTGAGCCTGCACTCTAGAGCCCGCGAGCCACAACTACTGAGCCCATCTGCCACAGCTCCTGAAGCCCGTGCACCCAGAGCCCACGCTCTGCAACAAGAGAAGCGACCGCAATGAGAAGCCCGCGCACTGCAACGAAGAGTAGCCCTCAGTCACCGCAACTAGAGAAAGCCCGCACACAGCAACGAAGACCCAACACAGCCAAAAATAAAAATAAATAAATTTATTTTTAAAAATTGATATGTGCAAGTGAAGTTCATGATTGCAATAAGGTGCCATTTTCCTGAGATGGGCGGGACTGGAGGGAACCCGTTTGGGGTTCCAGTGGGGAGGTGACCAGTTATCAACATTTACACAACACCCTTAACTTTTATTCTTTCCCCTTATTTTAATCACCGGTCAGAGTTCCGCCTCCGAACAGATCACTATTGCATTGGAATTCTCCGTTCTTGTTACTCTAGACCAAGCCGCCTTCCCCTCTCACCTGGAGTAACGCAGTACCTTCCTCCCTGCTTCCTTTCACTTCCCCAACCATTCTTCCACGGGCCACCCCAGTGACTCTTCTTAGACATAAATCAGATCGTGTTACGTCATTTACATTCTCAAACGTATCAGGGCCTTTTTGTTGTTAGGATGAAATAAACGCTCTTCACCACGGTCTCTGCAGCCTCTATCACCTGCCTGTCTCATACTCTCAAATGCTGTGCTATGTTGGAGCCAGGCTCAGGGGTCTCTTTCTAACTCTTAAATGAAGAATTAGGGCCAAGGGAAGGATTCCAGAGGAAATATGATACAAATAAATTCATTTCCACGTGTATGTTACCTTATCCCTCCAATCACATTACAAACTCCTGTGAGCAGAGGCTCAGCTTTATGCTTTCTTTCTCCATGATCCCCACTTCTCCCTCCCACCTGCTCCCTTTGTCTTTACGTAGGATGTCATCTTTTTTTATATGTGTATATATAATACTTATTTCTGTATCTATCACATTTTTTATCCACTCATCCATCAGTCAGGACTTAAGTTGTTACCATATCTTGACTATTGTAAATAATGCTGCAATGAACATGGAGGTGTATATATCTTCTGGAATTAGTGTTTTTATTTTCTTTGGATAAATACCCAGAAGTAGGGTTGCTGGTTCATGCGGTAGTCCTATTCTTAATTTTTTGAGGAAGCTCCATATTGTTTTCCATAGCGGCTGCACCAGTTTACATTCCCACCAGCAGTGCACAAGGGTTCCCTTTGCCGCACATCCTCACCAACACTTGTTTCTTGTCCTTTCAAAAACAGCCATTATAACAGGTGTGAGGTGATGCCTCACTGTGGCTCTGATTTGCATTTCCCTGTTGGTCATCTGCAGTCTTTGGAAAAATGCCTACTCAGACCCTCTGCCCATTTTTAAAAATTGGGCTCTTTGGTATTTTGCTATTGAGTTGTAGGAGTTCTTTATATATTTTGGATATTAACCCTTCTCAGATACATGATTATTTTCTCCCATTCAGTCAGTTGCCTTTTCATTTTGTTGTTGGTTTCCTTTGCTGTGCAGAAACATTTTATTTTGATGTAGTCCCACTTGTTTTTTTTTTTTTTTTAACATCTTTATTGGGGTATAATTGCTTTACAATGGTGTGTTAGTTTCTGCTTTATAACAAAGTGAATCAGTCATACATAAACATATGTTCCCATATGTCTTCCCTCTTGCGTCTCCCTCCCTCCCACCCTCCCTATCCCACCCCTCCAGGCTGTCACAAAGCACCAAGCCAATATCCCTGTGCCATGCGGCTGCTTCCCAATAGCTATCTACCTTACTATGTTTGTTAGTGTGTATATGTCCATGACTCTCTCTCGCCCTGTCACAGCTCACCCTTCCCCCTCCCCATAAACTCAAGTCCATTCTCTAGGAGGTCTGCGTCTTTATTCCTGCCTTACCCCTAGGTTCTTCATGACATTTTTTTTTCTTAAATTCCATATATATGTGTTAGCATACGGTATTTGTCTTTTTCTTTTCGACTTACTTCACTCTGTATGACAGACTCTAGGTCTATCCACCTCATTACAAATAGCTCAATTTCGTTTCTTTTTATGGCTGAGTAATATTCCATTGTATATATGTGCCACATCTTCTTTATCCATTCATCCGATGATGGGCACCCAGGTTGCTTCCATCTCCGGGCTATTGTAAATAGAGCTGCAATGAACATTTTGGTACATGACTCTTTCTGAATTTTGGTTTTCTCAGGGTATATGCCCAGTAGTAGGATTGCTGGGTCATATGGTAGTTCTATTTGTAGTTTTTTAAGGAACCTCCGTACTGTTCTCCACAGTGGCTGAACGAATTCACATTCCCACCAGCAGTGCAAGAGTGTTCCCTTTTCTCCACACCCTCTCCAGCATTTATTGTTTCTAGATTTTTTGATGATGGCCATTCTGACTGGTGTGAGATGATATCTCATTGTAGTTTTGATTTGCATTTCTCTAATAATTAATGATGTTGAGCATTCTTTCATGTGTTTGTTGGCAGTCTGTATATCTTCTTTGGAGAAATGTCTATTTAGGTCTTCTGCCCATTTTTGGATTGGGTTGTTTGTTTTTTTGTTATGGAGCTGCATGAGCTGCTTGTAAATTTTGGAGATTAATCCTTTGTCCGTTGCTTCATTTGCAAATATTTTCTCCCATTCTGAGGGTTGTCTTTTGGTCTTGTTTATGGTTTCCTTTGCTGTGCAAAAGCTTTGAAGTTTCATTAGGTCCCATTTGTTTATTTTTGTTTTTATTTCCATTACTCTAGGAGGTGGGTCAGAAAGGATCTTGCTGTGATTTATGTCATAGAGTGTTCTGCCTATGTTTTCCTCTAAGAGTTTGATAGTTTCTGGCCTTACATTTAGGTCTTTAATCCATTTTGAACTTATTTTTGTGTATGGTGTTAGGTAGTGATCTAATCTCATACTTTTACATGTACCTGTCCAGTTTTCCCAGCACCACTTATTGAAGAGGCTGTCCTTTCTCCACTGTACATTCCTGCCACCTTTATCAAAGATAAGGTGTCCATATGTGCATGGGTTTATCTCTGGGCTTTCTATCCTGTTCCATTGATCTGTTTTTGTGCCAGTACCATACCGTCTTGATAACTGTAGCTTTGTAGTATAGTCTGAAGTCAGGGAGCCTGATTCCTCCAGTTCCTTTTTTCGTTCTCAAGATTGCTTTGGCTATTCGGGGTCTTTTGTGTTTCCATACAAATTGCAAAATTTTTTGTTCTAGTTCTGTGAAAAATGCCAGTGGTAGTTTGATAGGGATTGCATTGAATCTATAGATTGCTTTGGGTAGTAGAGTCATTTTCACAATGTTGATTCTTCCAATCCAAGAACATGGTGTATCTCTCCATCTATTTGTATCATCTTTAATTTCTTTCATCAGTGTCTTATAATTTTCTGCATACAGGTCTTTTGTCTCCTTCGGTAGGTTTATTCCTAGATATTTTATTCTTTTTGTTGCAATGGTAAATGGGAGTGTTTTCTTGATTTCACTTTCAGATTTTTCATCATTCGTATATAGGAATGCCAGAGATTTCTGTGCATTAATTTTGTATCCTGCCACTTTACCAAATTCATTGATTAGCTCTAGTAGTTTTCTGGTAGCATCTTTAGGATTCTCTATGTATAGGATCATGTCATCTGCAAACAGTGACAGCTTTACTTCTTCTTTTCTGATTTGGATTCCTTTTATTTCCTTTTCTTCTCTGATTGCTGTGGCTAAAACTTCCAAAACTATGTTGAATAAGAGTGGTGAGAGTGGGCAACCTTGTCTTGTTCCTGATCTTAGTGGAAATGCTTTCAGTTTTTCACCATTGAGGATGATGTTTGCTGTGGGCTTGTCATATATGGCCTTTATTATGTTGAGGAAAGTTCCCTCTATGCCTACTTTCTTCAGGGTTTTTATCATAAATGGGTGTTGAATTTTGTCAAAAGCTTTCTCTGCATCTATTGAGAAGATCATATGGTTTTTCTCCTTCAATTTGTTAATATGGTTTATCACATTGATAGATTTGCGTATATTGAAGAATCCTTGCATTCCTGGAATAAACCCCACTTGATCATGGTGTATGATCCTTTTAATGTGCTGTTGGATTCTGTTTGCTAGTATTTTGTTGAGGATTTTTGCATCTATGTTCATCAGTGATATTGGCCTGTAGTTTTCTTTCTTTGTGACATCCTTGTCTGGTTTTGGTATCAAGGTGATGGTGGCCTCGTAGAAGGAGCTTGGGAGTGTTCCTCCCTCTGCTATATTTTGGAAGAGTTTGAGAAGGATAGGTGTTAGCTCTTCTCTAAATGTTTGATAGAATTCACCTGTGAAGCCATCTGGTCCTGGGCTTTTGTTTGTTGGAAGATTTTTAATCACAGTTCCAATTTCAGTGCTTGTGATTGGTCTGTTCATATTTTCTATTTCTTCCTGATTCAGTCTTGGCAGGTTGTGCATTTCTAAGAATTTGTCCATTTCTTCCAGATTGTCCATTTTATTGGCATAGAGTTGCTTGTAGTAATCTCTCATGATCTCTTATTTCTGCAGTGTCAGTTGTTACCTCTCCTTTTTCTTTTCTAATTCTATTGATTTGAGTCTTCTCCCATTTTTTCTTGATGAGTCTGGCTAGTGGTTTATCTGTTTTGTTTATCTTCTCAAAGAACCAGCTTTTAGTTTTATTGATCTTTGCTATTGTTTCCTTCATTTCTTTTTCATTTATTTCTGATCTGATTTTTATGATTTCTTTCCTTCTGCTAGCTTTGGGTTTTTTTTGTTCTTCTTTCTCTAATTGCTTGAGGTGCAAGTTTAGGTTGTTTATTCGAGTTGTTTCCTGCTTCCTAAGGTGGGCTTGTATTGCTATAAACTTCCCCCTTAGAACTGCTTTTGCTGTATCCCATAGGTTTTGGGTCGTCGTGTCTCCATTGTCATTTGTTTCTAGGTATTTTTTGATTTCCTCTTTGATTTCTTCAGTGATCTCTTGGTTATTAAGTAGTGTATTGTTTAGCCTCCATGTGTTTGTATTTTTTACAGATCTTTTCCTGTAATTGATATCTAGTCTCATGGCGTTGTGGTCAGAAAAGATACTTGATACAATTTCAATTTTCTTAAATTTACCAAGGCTTGATTTGTGACCCAAGATATGATCTATCCTGGAGAATGTTCCATGAGCACTTGAGAAAAATGTGTATTCTGTTGTTTTTGGATGGAATGTCCTATAAATATCAATTAAGTCCATCTTGTTTAATGTTTCATTTAAAGCTTGTGTTTCCTTATTTATTTTAATTTTGGATGATCGGTCCATGGGTGAAAGTGGGGTGTTTAATTCCCCTAGTATGAATGTGTTACTGTCGATTTCCCCTTCTATGGCTGTTAGTATTTGCCTTATGTATTGAGGTGCTCCTATGTTGGGTGCATAAATATTTACAATTGTTATATCTTCTTCTTGGATCGATCCCTTGATCATTATGTAGTGTCCTTCTTTGTCTCTTTTAATAGTCCTTATTTTAAAGTCTATTTTGTCTGATATGAGAATTGCTACTCCAGCTTTCTTTTGGTTTCCATTTGCATGGAATATCTTTTTCCATCCCCTTACTTTCAGTCTGTATGTATCTCTAGGTCTGAAGTGGGTCTCTTGTAGACAGCATATATAAGGGTCTTGTTTTTGTATCCATTCAGCTAATCTGTGTCTTTTGGTGGGAGCATTTAGTCCATTTACATTTAAGGTAATTATCGATGTGTATGTTCCTATTCCCATTTTCTAAATTGTTTTGGGTTCGTTATTATAGGTCTTTTCCTTCTCTTGTGTTTCTTGCCTAGAGAAGATCCTTTAGCATTTGTTGTAAAGCTGGTTTGGTGGTGCTGAACTCTCTCAGCTTTTGCTTGTCTGTAAAGGTTTTCATTTCTCCATCAAATCTGAATGAGATCCTTGCTGGGTAGAGTAGTCTTGGCTGCAGGTTTTTCTCCTTCATCACTTTCAGTATGTCCTGCCACTCCCTTCTGGCTTGTAGGGTTTCTGCTGAGAGATCAGCTGTTAACCTTATGGGGATTCCCTTATGTGTTATTTGTTGTTTTTCCCTTGCTGCTTTTAATATGCTTTCTTTGTATTTAATTTTTGACAGTTTGATTAATATGTGTCTTGGTGTATTTCTCCTTGTATTTATCCTGTATGGGACTCTCTGTGCTTCCTGGACTTGGTTAACTATTTCCTTTCCCATATTAGGGAAGTTTTCAACTATAATCTCTTCAAATATTTTCTCAGTCCCTTTCTTTTTCTCTTCTTCTTCTGGAACCCCTATAATTTGAATGTTGGTGCGTTTAATGTTGTCCCAGAGGTCCCTGAGACTCTCCTCAGTTCTTTTCATTCTTTTTTCTTTATTCTGCTCTGCAGTAGTTATTTCCACTATTTTATCTTCCAGGTCACTTATCTGTTTTTCTGCCTCAGTTATTCTGCTATTGATACCATCTAGAGTACTTTTAATTTCATTTATTGTGTTGTTCATCGTTGCTTGTTTCATCTTTATTTCTTCTAGGTCCTTGTTAACTGTTTCTTGCATTTTGTCCATTCTATTTCCAAGATTTCGGATCATCCTTACTATCATTATTCTGAATTCTTTTTCAGGTAGACTGGCTATTTCCTCTTCATTTGTTAGGTCTGGTGCATTTTTATCTTGCTCCTTTATCTGCTGTGTGTTTTTCTGTCTTCTCATTTTGCTTATTTTACTGTGTTTGGGGTCTCCTTTTTGCAGACTGCAGGTTCGTAGTTCCCGCTGTTTTTGATGTCTGTCTCCAGTGGCTAAGGTTGGTTCAGTGGGTTGTGTGGGCTTCCTGGTGGAGGGGACTAGTGCCTGTGTTGTGGTGGATGAGGCTGGATCTTGTCTCTCTAGTGGGCAGGTTCACGTCTGGTGGTGTGTTTTGGGGTGTCTGTGGCCTTATTATGATTTTAGGCAGCCTCTCTGCTAATGGGTGGGGTTGTGTTCCTGTTTTGCTAGTTGTTTGGCATAGGTTGTCCAGCACTGTGGCTTGCTGGTCGTTGAGTGAAGCTGGGTGCTGGTGTTAAGATGGAGGTCTCTGGGAGATTTTTGCCGTTTGATATTATGTGGAGCTGGGAGGTCTCTTGTTGACCAGTGTCCTGAAGTTGGCTCTCCTACCTCAGAGGCAGAGCCCTGACTCCTGGCTGGAGCACCAAGAGCCTTTCACCCACACGGCTCAGAATAAAAGGGAGAAAAAGTAGAGGGAATTAGTAGAAGTATGAGGAAAGAAAGAAGGAAAGGAGGGAGGGAAGGAAGGAAGAAAGAAAGAAAGAAAGAAAGAAGCAAAGAAGGAAAGAAGGCAAGATGGAAAGAAAGGAGGGAGGGAGGGAGGAAGGAAGGAAGGAGGGAAAGAAGGAAAAAAGACAGAAAGAAAGAAGATACAGTAAAAATAAAATAAAGTATAATAAAGTTATTGAATTAAAAAATTCTTATTTAGGGAAAAAAAAAAGGACGGATAGAACCTTAGGACAAATGTTGGAAGCAAAGCTATACAGGCAAAATCTTACACAGAAGCATACACATACACCCTCACTAAAAGAGGTAAAGGGGGAAAAATCATAAATCTTGCTGTCAGAGACCACCTCCTCAATTTGGGATGATTCGTTGTCTAAAGGAGGGAAGGAAGGAAGGAAAGAAAGAAAGAAAGAAAGAACGAAGGTAAAGTATAATAACGTTATTAAAATTAAAATTGATTATTAAGAAAAAAATTAAAAAAAAAAAACCATGGAGGGATAGAACCCTAGGACAAATGGTGGAAGCAAGACTATGCAGACAAGATCTCACACAGAAGCATACACATACACATTCACAAAAAGAGGAATAGGGAAAAAAATCCTAGATCTTGCTCCCAAAGTCCACCTCCTTAATTTGGGATGGTTCGTTGTCTATTCAGGTATTCCACAGATGCAGGGTATATCAAGTTGATTGTGGAGCTTTAATCCTCTGCTTCTGAGGCTGCTGGGACAGATTTCCCTTTCTCTTCTTTGTTCTCACAGCTCCCAGGGGCTCAGCTTTGGATTTGGCCCCGCCTCTGCGTGTAGGTCGCTGGAGGGCGTCTGTTTTTTGCTCAGACAGGACGGGGTTAAAGGAGCCGCTGATTCGGGGGCTCTGGCGCACTCAGGCCGGCGGGGAGGGAGGGGCACGGCGTGCGGGGCGGGCCAGCTGCGTCAGAGGCGGCGTGACGTTGCGGCAGAGGCCGGCGTGACGTTGCACGAGCCTGAGGCCCGCCGTGCGTTCTCCCGGGGAAGTTGTCCCTGGATCCCGGGACCCTGGTAGTGGCGGGCTGCACAGGCTCCGGAAGAGGGGTGTGGAGAGTGACCTGTGGTCGCACACAGGCCCCTTGGTGGCGGCAGCAGCAGCCTTGGCGTCTCCCGCCCGTCTCTGGGGTCCGCGCTGTTAGCCGCGGCTCGCGCCCGTCTCTGGAGCTCCTTTAAGCAGCGCTCGTAATCCCTTCTCCTTGCGCACCAGGAAAGAAAGAGGTAAGAAAAAGTCTCTTGCCTCTTCGGCAGGTGCAGACTTTTCCCCGGACTCCCTCCCGGCCAGCCGTGGCGCACTAACCCTCTGCAGGCTGTGTTCACGCCGCCAACCCCAGTCCTCTCCCTGCGCTCCGTCCGAAACCGAAACCCGAGCCTCAGAGCCTCAGCTCGCAGCCCCGCCCGCCCCGGCGGGGGAGCAGACAAGCCTCTCGGGCTGGTGAGTGCCGGTCGGCACCGATCCTCCGTGCGGGAATCTCTCTGCTTTGCCCTCCGCACCCGTTGCTGCGCTCTCCTCCGCGGCTTCGAAGCTCCCGCCTCTGCCTCCCGCAGTCTCTGCCCGCGAAGGGGCTTCCTAGTGTGTGGAAACTTTTCCTCCTTTACAGCTCCCTCCCACTGGTGCAGGTGCCGTCCCTATCCTTTTGTCTCTGTTTTTTCTTTTTTCTTTTGCTCTACCCAGGTACGTGGGGGGTTTCTTGCCTTTTGGGAGGTCTGAGGTCTTCTGCCAGCGTTCAGTAGGTGTTCTGTAGGAGTTGTTCCACGTGTAGATATATTTCTGGTGTATCCGTGGGGAGGAAGGTGATCTCCGCGTCTTACTCTTCCGCCATTTCAAGGTCCCCCCCCCCGACTTGTTTATTTTTGCTTTTGTTGCCTTTGCTTTTGGCGTCAAATCAGGAAACTCATCGTAGGATGGCATCTTGCACAATCCATTTAACACGCTGTTTTTTGAGCATCTACTACACATGGGGGCTCTGGATTAAGTACTGGGAGTTTAGTAGACGTTAGATGTCGAGATGGTTTCTCTCCGTCTAGAAATACGAGCCATTGCATGGAGAGGATGGGAGTGGAAGATATCTGCCATAAGAAATGTGCAACGTGTCAAAGCAGATTTTCAGCTCTGGTAGAGTTCTGCTATTCTAATGAATTTTGAAGACTATCTCAGGCTAACTTTATTGCTTTGGATTAGTAACTGACTAAATGGTGCCTTAGTTGCTTGCAAGAGTATGATTTCCCAACGTGCTGAATTCTCTCCTACACTGTAGCTAAGAGGATCAAACTTAATGGAAAATAATGATGTTCTTCACTCAAAGAGACAACAAGCAAGGTACCGTCTTGCTCCTCTCCCTTCCCCCTTGATAAACATCTCCTACTTAGAGTTTCGCCTGAAGCACGGCAGAAAATAAATCAAAGCACGTTAAGGGAGAAACGATTCCTCTTTTAGCAACAGATTCTTCCCTCTTGACTTAAAGAGAACAACCACAAACGTTAGATGTGGTCAGCTGTTCTATTTGGTGTGGAGAATCTACCTGACAGCTTTGTTTCAAAGCTTTGTTTTTAAAAAAATTAAAGAGAGTCTCATCCGGTTATAACCGCAGGCTTCCTGCTAATTGAAGTGGAATTAGGAACCAGGTACCAACGCTGCATACACGTTGCACGGTACAAACTTACATTGCAGAGTTCCGTGAGCAAGAGGAATCATGCCTTGTACATTTTAAGCTTTAATTACAGAAGAGCAGGCGGTTTGGTTCATCTTAGATGAGCTGGGCTATTCTGTGCTGGTTAAAAATCAGAAGGGGGTTATGGAAATGAGTAGCATGGTGTCAGTTGCTTCAAAAAAATAAGTATATATATATATATATTTTTTCCTTTTCTACTCAAATGAAAAACAGAAGCAGGGAAGAGGAAATGTAGGCATTCATGAGCTGTCTCTTGCTGTCGGGGGAGTGAAACCTGCGGTGGAAGCCGGAAGTCAGGGCCTCTTGATGGAAAGTGCCCTAAACCCGAGAACTAGAGAGGGTGGAGCTTGGGCACCTGTGGAGGGCGTCACGCCTAATGGTTGGTCTTGCTGAACCGCCGTAGAAGGAAGCAAATCAACAGCCTATCAGAATTACGCATTGAAATAAGTGATCATTATCAAACTATATAATTTGATAATTATCAAACTGTCCTCTTGGTGGGGCATGGGGGAGCTAACTTTCCAAAAACATGGCAAAGAATGGCTTTGTCTTTTGAAAAGCTCTAGATATTTTCTTAAAAAACAATTAAACCCAACTCAGTTTTACTAATTAATTTTGGCCAGATATGGTATTCGTTTATCTTAAAACAACTCAGAGTGACTTTTGGGTGCTTTTAAATATCCCATTTCCCCTCAAAGCCCAAGGATTTGGCACCACAAAAGATGCTGAAGTGGGGCTTCCCTGGTGGCGCAGTGGTTGAGAGTCCGCCTGCCGATGCAGGGGACACGGGTTCGTGCCCTGGTCCGGGAGGATCCCACATGCCACGGAGCGGCTTGGCCCGTGAGCCGTGGCCACTGGGCCTGCGGGTCCAGAGCCTGTGCTCTGCAACGGGAGAGGCCACAACAGTGAGAGGCCCGCGTACCGCAAAAAAAAAAAAAAAAAAAGATACTGAAGTGGATTGATGAGTGTTCCAACAGGGACGTTGTAAAACAGACTGTGCTGTTGCAGCATCAGAGGGGTGTGTGCAGACGCTTCCAAGGGGTGTGCTCCAAAGTGACCAGAACTCAGACACATGAACTCAAGTATCAGTCGAGCTACCTTGTAACCATACATCCCACACAGAGTCAGCCTGGAGTGAAAACTGGGTTGAACTGTGAAATCAACTTAAAAATTGGATAGACAAGTGTCTAAATATTTCTATGTGAGCTGTATGTTTAAGTCGATTTAGTTCTCTGTATTATTAAATTATTTCATGAAGTCTTTAGATCAGACAGTGCAACTGGATGGAAGGTGTTCCAATGTCCAGCCCTATTGATTTGCACTTAGTTTATCATTCTTTCCACAATGCCCAGCAAAGTATGAATGATACATCTCATAGGTAAGGCTGATCTTTAACTTGTGTTAAATTCAACTTGAACATGTATTATTGAGCACCTTCCAAGGGCTGGAAGACCATGACGCTTATTTTAGGCTCTGCCACTTCCCGCTGTGGGTGATTACTTACCCTTCGTGAGCTGTCAGCCTCTGTGGAATTGGACAATGTCCTGATTATGTCCTGGCATCATTAGGGTCAGTTGTTTATTAAAGTTCCTTGTCCATTTTAACAATCACGTGAGTAGGGTATCACTATTGCCATTTTTGTTACGACTGCCACCTCCTCTTTCACTCATCTAGTGATATCCCAGTATAGGCACATCCTAAATATTCAGGAAAACACCTCTTCTAGCTTTGCAAATCATAAGATGATCCAAAAGTCACCCCAGTTCCTTCTGTGTTTCTGTTACGGAAAACACGATGAGGGTGATCTAGGTTTTAAAATAAACAAAGCACAGCTGGGCTGACACTTCCTGTGTTGTTTTCCATGCCTCTCCTCTGATTGCATGAAGGTTGCATCACCTCTATTGCTTTCTATTCCATCACAATCCCAGTATCTGGGCAGATCATCTAAGTTGGTGGAATACTCACTCCACAAGCCGAATCCTGAGGATTTGCCTTCCTTCAACACCCTTCCAGCTCAGTAACTGCAGAAAGAATACCAGGAAAGAGCACATTCTGGGGCGCACCCTGCCATCTTGTCAACCTGGGGCCTTGAGAACTGGATGCCACCACTTGCTCCTAAATTTTGGCCTGGTGGTTCACTGTCTGGCCTCCTGAGTGAGGCCTGGTCCTCAGTAGTGAGTCGGGGGGAGGGGTGTCATTTAAAGCAGACAAGGCAGGTGAGCTGTCTGAGCTGGAGTCTCCCTCCTGCGTGTCCATCTGGCTGTCTTTCCCCTCCCCACGCCTCTCATCCCAGGACTCGTAGTTCTTCACCTGGTTGGGTGCCTGTAGAGCCAGCCTTCTGCACCACTGATAAAACATCCTAAGATTCTCATCAACAGACATTTTTCTCTTCCTAATTGATCACAAGGGGACTGGCTTCCCAAGTCGATTTCCAGGTTTTTTTTTTTTTAAAACCTCTAACTCATGGCTGGCTGCACAGTAAAAAATAGACAAATAGGGCCTCATCAAACTGAAAAACTTCAGCATGTCAGGGCAAACAACAAACGAGTGAAAGCCGGCCTATGGGAATGGGAGGAAGTAATTGCAATTCATAAATCTGATAAAGGGTTAACCTGCAGAATATATAAGGAACTTCTATAACTCAACAAGAAAAAACCCAAATACTTGATTTAAAAATGGGCAAAGGGGCTTCCCTGGTGGCGCAGTGGTTGAGAGTCCGCCTGCCGATGCAGGGGACACGGGTTTGTGCCCCGGTCCGGAAAGATCCCACGTGCCGCGGAGCTGCTGGGCCCGTGAGCCATGGCCGCTGAGCCTGCGCGTCCGGAGCCTGTGCTCCGCAACGGGAGAGGCCACAGCAGTGAGAGGCCCGTGTACTGCAAAAAAATAATAATAATAAAATTTAAAAAAAAGAAAAAAAAATGGGCAAAGGATTAGAATAGATGTTTCTCCAAAGAATACATACAGATGGCCAATAAGCACAGGAAAAGATACTCCACACAACTAACCATTAGAGAAATGAAAATCTAAACCACAGTGAGATTATCACCTCACACCTGTCAGGATGGCCACTATCAAAAGTACAGAAATAACAAGTGTTGATGAGGATGTGGAGAAGTTGGAGCCTGTGCTCTGTTGGTGGGAATTTAGAATGGTGCGGTTGCTATGGAAATCAACATGGAAGCCCATAAAAAAATAAACTAAGGAGTACTGCCATGTGACCCAGCAATCCCATTTCTGGGTATTCATTCAAAAGAATTGAAATCAGGATCTCAAAGAGAGATTTGCACACCCATGTTATTGCAGCATTTTCACAATAATTAAGAGATGGAAGCAACCCAGATGAACATCGACAGATGAATGAATAAACAAAATGTGGTATATATGCACAAAGGAATACTATGTAGCCTTAAAAAGGAAGGAAATTCTGATACCTGTTACAACATGGAAGAACCTTGAGGACATTGTGATAAGTGAAATAAGCCAGACACAAAAGGACAAATACTTGTCTGAGGCATTTAAGGTAGTCAGAATCATGGAAACAGAAAGTAGAATGGTTGCCAATGGCTGAGGGGGGAAGGAAGAGAGAAAATTAATGTTTAGTGGGTATGGTTTTTTTTTTCCCCAGGCAAATCTCTCACTTATATATTTTTTTAAATTTTTTCCAGGCAAATCTCTTGCTTTTATTTTATTTAATTTATTTCTTTTTTAAAAATTTTATTCGAGTATAGTTGATTTACAATGTTGTGTTAGTTTCAGGCATACAGTGAAGTGAATCAGTTATACATATATATATATATCCACTCTTTTTAAGATTCTTTTCCCATATAGGTCATTACAGAGTATTGAGTAGAGTTCCCTGTGCTATACAGTAGGTCCTTATTAGTTATCTATTTTATATATAATAGTGTGTGTACGTCAATCCCAATCTCCCAATTTATCCCTCCCCCCTTACCCCCAGTAACCATAAGTTTGTTTTCTACATCTGTGGCTCTATTTCTGTTTTGTAAATAAGTTCATTTGTACCATTTTTTTTAAGATTCCACATATAATCAATATCATATGATATTTGTCTTTCTCTGTCTGACTTACTTCACTCAGTATGACAATCTCTAGGTCCATCCATGTTGCTGCAAATGACATTATTTCATTCTTTTTTATGGCTGAGTAATATTCCACTGTATACATGTACCACATCTTCTTTATCTATTCCTCTGTCGCTGGACACTTAGGTTGCTTCTATGTCCTGGCTATTGTGACTAGTGCTGCAATGAACATTGGGGTGCATGTATCTTTTTGAATTATGGTTTTCTCTGGATATGGGTGTAGAGTTTCAGTGTTGCAAGATGAAAATGTTCCAGACGTCTGTTACACAACAATGTGAATATACTTTAACACTATTGAACTGTACACTTAACAGTTGGTTAAGATGGTACATTTAATATTGTGTGCTTTTTTTTACCTCAATAAAACACACACACACACACATACAGACACACACACAGCCTCTAAGTCATTGGCTTTTGCCTGCCCGCAATGTTGGAAGTCACTTGTGACATGGTTGGAAAGTTTCAATATTGGTAATGATTTAAGATGCAAATGTTTGCAGATTGCAAGCAATAAAGGAATAAATTGGTACATGTAAATGGCTGAGAACTGTGCTTGGTCCATGTTCAGTATCAACACATACGTGTGTAGTGGTCAAGCATAGCACTGATAGTTTACAGTCTTTAAAGCAGACTCGTTCTTTTGAACACAATACCAGAAATACTCTTGGAGTGTAGAGAGACAGAGATAACTCATCTTCTCAAAATCCCTCCTGTAATCTCTGATGACACTGAGCTGGGAGAGGACTTCAGATTGCTCTGCAGACCCTGGGCAGATGCAGAGTGTATGACGGAAAAAAGAAAGGGTGGCACAGCCTTGGCAAAGCTGGCTGGTGACATTAAATTCTCTGCAGATTGCATGGCTTGTAGTGATGTTGAAGACCCTTCTATCAGACTCAGAATTTGTAAGAGACTCAAACTTCTTCCTGGAGAGAGAAAGTGATTCCTGTAGCTCCGACTAAGGCTTTGCTGGCCAGGACAGGCAAGGGCCATCCCACAAGTTTTAGTCAGGACTGACACATTGCAGGCTTTTGGGACGACAGTGTGAGCTATTTCTGCAGGTTCTGAGAGCCATCTCTTAAGGCAAAAGAATACATGCCCCTCAACTAACAGAGATACAGGTGTGGAAAAGTTGTGCCTTGGAAAATAGCAGAGTCTACAGACAACTGGGGGAGCTTTGCCCAGCCTTGGTTTGAAACCATTTCTAAAGCAGCCATTAAAAGATTACACAAGCCGCAATGTTCATACCCTTGGCTTTTCTTTGAGGAAATTGAGTATTTCATGATAGACTCCCCATAAGGAAAACACACACCCAGGAATGCAGAAGCTCAGGCATGTTGGAGGCTTGGTAAGGTGTGTGTGTTGACGGGGCAGGTGTGGGTATCACGGAAAATGGAGGAATAAGAGAATGCACTCCATCTGGGATCAGCGTCCATCCCCCCTGGCAGGGTCCCAAGAATGCAGGGGCTGGTCCTGCCTCCTGGAAGAGAGGGACAACACAAAAGCATGGAATGGTGACAGCAGGAAGCTGCTGAAAGTGTGTGGACATGACCCTCAAATACAAACCTGCATGGACCAACAATCAACGACACTTATAGAGAGCAGACAAGTTAACGGTTTCCTGTATGTCCAGAGCTCACCGTGCAGGTGTGCAGCAATAGATGATGCCCCGAACACGGAAAGGGGATGAGCCAGGTCAAACAGTTCTGCCCTACAATGAGGTTTCATGTCTTCTTAGTCTCTCCATTCTCTCCTGCGTGAAGGGCAATGGTCAGTGCCCTCGTAGCATCCCTCAGCAGGCCCAGATTTCAGGCTGACGAGTTCTCTTTCTGCCCTACTCAAACTGGGATCTGAGCATTTTATTTTATTTTTATTAAAAGGATCACAGTATACTCAAATGTGAGAAATATTGCTCAATACTATATCCTCATTTTGAAGATTCATAAGGCAAACCAATATATTAAAGCTCAGAGCATGTTTCTGACATAAAGAAATGAGTTTAGTTTAGTTCAATGCAATTTTCCCAAGTGTATGTATACTCAGAACATGTTTTTTATCAGAGAACATTATTAATAGTATTTGGGTCAGCTTCTCCAGAAACACTGGATTAAGTAAAGCCCCAAGTCCTCAAACTCATTCAGTTGCCTCCATAATCACGCCCTCAAGTCAATCTAATCTTACCTACTACTGCTTTTCCATGTAAATCTTCAGATGGGGAGGAAAGGTGGTTTCATTTTTCCAAAATTCTACATGTCCCTTTCTTTTGCCAGTATTTCAAGCTCAAGGGTCATTCCCGCACCTTTGCTCATGTTGTAATTCTCCCAGGAATCTCTCTCCAGCACTACCACTTAAATTTTAACGTACAAATTAAGTACTTATCATCTGTAAAGACTTTCCTAATTTCTTCAGTTACTTTGTTAATAATAATGGTTAACACTTCACAAACATTTGCTATGCACCATAAACTCTAACTAGAGCCCCTTTTATGCATTATTTTACTCAGCTATTAGTATTCTAGGAAGGTGGGTATGTGATTAACTCTCTAGGCCTCAGCTTTCTGATCTGTAAAACGAGCCTAAGAGTCCTTACTTGCATCTGCACAGCTGGTAAGTAGCAGGGATAGAATTCAAACTCACTTCTGACTTCAGAGCCTGTCCTCTTAACCACCATGCTGTACCTTGTCTCACAACAACGATTCTCTTATCCAAATCCCTACAAAGTTTTTGATTAGGCTGCTTTTGGAATTTTGCTATTTAATACCTTTTTAAAAATAAAAAAAAATTTTCTGTGTAAGAATTTACATTTTTTTATGTATTTATTTATTTATTTATTATTGGAAGTTAGTTTCTGCTGCACAGCAAAGTGAATCAGCCATACGCATATACACATCCCCTCCCTCCTGGACTTCCCTCCCCCATCCCACCCAAACAGGCCATCACAGAGCACTGGGCCGAGCTCTCTGTGCTATACAGCAGGTTCCCACTAGCCATCTGTTTTACGCATGGTAGTGTATTTATGTCAAACCTAATGTCCCAATTCATCCCACCCTCTCCTTCCCCCACTGTGTCCACACATCTGTTCTCTACATCTGCCTTTCTATTCCTGCCTTGTAAATAGATTCATCTTTACCATTTTTCTAGATTCCATATATTCACTGCCTTGTAATTAATAAGTTGCAAATTCAGAGCTTAAGTCAAGATGACAGGTGACTCTCAAAAAATACTTGTTGTTTCTTCCAGGTAGTTGGGATCAATGACAGCTTCCTAAATCCACATCTCACCACAATACAAAAGAAGAGCCTATAAAATTACACAAAGTCCAGGACACTAGAAGACACACACACACAACTAGAAGACAATGATTGTGCAAAATTTACGCTGTTTTTAAGTAAAAATAAAATAAAATCTCGGTAAGTAAAATCTCTCAGACTCTTTGGCAAACCTTTGTTACAGGCAAAGACAGTCTGATTTAAAAAACAAAATAAAACAAAACAGAAACATTGCACAGAAGAGAGAATAAGCAAATGAGCAGCAGGTCTAAAAGTATTCTAAAACCACAACCAGAATGATAGTTAACCTAACTGTGAAAATACTGAAAACATTTACTAGTAGACCATAGCACTGATTATAGGAAAGAGACTTAAAATATATGTGATTTGAAGTGGCGGTCTTCAAGAAGCATAGTTTCTGGTGAGAAAAAGACAAAAAATAAGGGATAGGCACTTTTGGGGATTGGGTGGTAAAAATAAAAGGAATGAAAGGAAAAATTAAAGTCCTGCAAGACCAAAAGTAATATAAAAACTAGAGGGTGAAGAACTACTCCATGCATCAATTAGAAACTCACGCATTAAAGAAACCAGACTATACAGACAGAAGAGGACATCATGCCACTAGATTAGAAATCCTGTAAACTACCACAAATATGCAAAATGAATACTGTGGAACTGAATAAAGTTCCACATTATTCATACAAAGTATTGTGTGAATACAAAGTATTCCACACATATTCTATACAAAGTTACCACAAAAATATAAAAAATGAGAGTTAACACATTTCAGTTGATGAAACTCCTTCCCTAGAGACAACCATGAAGCAAAACTGTAAGATATGCTCCAAATGAATTAAATATTTTCAAACACCTATAACATGAAGAACCACTTTGAATCAGAAATCAAAAATTAAAAATGGACAGAAAAACAGAAATGAAGAGAATAATAAGAGTCATTGAAGAAATGCAAGAAAACAACACGAAAATAAGATAAAGGAAGAAGTAAAAAGGATCAAAGAGAAGAAGGTTGGTTGGGAAGATCAACAAAGAAGAAACAACATACACATAATTGAAGTCACAAATATAGAAAACAAACAATGGAACAGAGCTAATACGTAAATTGTAATCCCAGAAAACTTTACAGACATGAAACAGACCTGAATTTATAATTGAAAGTGTCCACTGATTTCCTCAGAAAACAAAGAGGGAATGATTAGATTTATGATATAACCCAGTAAATCTATTAGACTTAAAAGATAAAGAAAAATATTTCAAGGTTTTCAGGTAAAAAGGATTAAAATAACTTGCAAGAGCAAAAGAATTAATCTATAATTAGAATTCTCAAGACAACATAAGAAAACAAAGCAACAATGGAGCAGAATTTCAAAAAACTCAGTGAAAGAAAGTATGAGAAAGGACCTTTATTATTTTTTAAAAATAAATGTATTTATTTATTTTTGGCTGCATTGGGTCTTCTTTGCTGCACACAGGCTTTCTCTAGATGTGGCGAGCGGGGGCTACTCTTCAGTGCAGTGCGTGGGCTTCTCATTGCAGTGGCTTCTCTTTGTTGTGGAGCATGGGCTCTAGGTGCATGGGCTTCAGTAGTTGTGGCATGTGGGCTCAGTAGTTGTGGCTTGCTGGCTGTAGAGCACAGGCTCAGTAGTTGTGGCACATGGGCTTAGTTGCTCCATGGCATGTGGGATCTTCTGGGACCAGGGCTCAAACCCATGTCCCCTGCATTGGCAGGCGTATTCTTAACCACTGTGTCACCAGGGAAGTCTCGGACCTTCATTTTTAATCAAACTGTCTGTGAATCATCAAGACTGTAGACAATGGTTTCAGACACTCAAAAACTTGGGGAGATGTGTGCCATGCCCCGTTCTCAAGGAATTCAAGAGAGGATGAGCTTCATCTAAACAAGAGATGACTAGAAAAACTCTAGCAAGAGAACGCAAGGAAAATGGAAACAATAAGAGAAACAAGGTTGCAATCCTAATGTCAAAGTAGAATTGACACCTAAAAGCATTAAATGTGACAAACAAGAACATTTTAAAATGCTGCAAACATAATATGTAATGGAGATATAACGGTAATGAATATATATATACACCAGTTAACACAACAACCACTGTTATGAAGCAACAATTACAGGAGAAGCAAGGAGATAGAAATATTAATAGAAACAGGTAGGAGATGTTAACACATCACTTTCAGTACAGGACAGATCAAGCTGACAAACCAGTAAGGATATAGAAGACTTTAAATAAACAACAGGGGGGACCACTGATAGGGAGCTAAGGATATAGAAGACTTAAACTAAACCACAGGGGGGACCACTGATAGGGAGCTAAGGTATGCAGATTGGGCAGAGGGAAAAGGAGCTGCAATGCAGTTGCAAATGAGGCCTCAGACAGTCCTGCTGGGAGCTGGGCTACATCTTCAGGTTTCTCCCAGTTTGAGGCAAGAGGGCTCAGCCTTTGGATTCCGGAATCAACAAGGCCCTGACAGGTCATAACCTCGGGTAAGGCAGCTCCATGTGGCTGAGGGCAATTCCCAATGACCTTGAATCTCATTTGAAAGCTTCTGCCTGCATTCCAGCAGGGACCAGGGAGCCACTGCATGTTCTTGAGGGGCAGAAGGGCAGTATGGAAGATTCTTAGAAGACATATTTTTGGTTGTCCTTCACACTTAGCAGAATCATTAGAAAGGACCTGTGGGTTCCATGCCTGCAGGTAGTATATGGGTTCATGTAGAAGCAGTGTTTCATGACTGAACCGCCTTCTTTAAATCTGCAGTGTTAACATTTCCAATCACGCTTAGTTATCTTCCATAAAAGGCCGTTGTAATCTTAAAGACATTATCTATGACACTGTGTTTTTCTGCTGCTGGTTAGGCAAATGGCAAACCAAGGTGACTGCTCAGGGAAATTAATGTCCTCGTTTGTCACCAGTCTGCACAGCAAAAGCACTGGTTCCCTTTCTGGCTGATTGAGTAATGGTTTAGAAGAGGAAAATTGATAGGTACAACGCTACTCCTAGAAGGGAAAACTGATAAAAAGAATTGACTACCCAAATCTCTCTCATTTCTATGAGATAGTCTTTCTGCTCACATTAAATGAGCTTGTCAAAATAAATAAGGAGGCACTGTCACTGTGGATGGTGGAAGCCAGGTCCTTAGTAGAGGAAATCAATTTGGAGGTGGAGGGTTTGTTTCTGCTCCAGGCAGGCGAGTCTCCAATCTCATTCACTTCTTATTCTTGCTTAGCGTGCAACCATTTCCTTCTGCCTTTGATACAAATCCTACACATCCTCTGAGGCCAACTTCAGTCTCTTCTCTTGGAAGTCAGAGTATCCTTCTCTGAATTTCTACCATTTGCAGTCTGTGCTGTGCAAGTTGGCACTTAGCGAGCGTCTTCTTTTCTTCTTTCTTGTATAATTCTCACTCTTCCATGTGCGTTAGCCTTACCATTTAGACAATCTGACTTTTTGTGGCTGTTGACCGTGTCTTATACAGGTCTGTATTCCCCTGCACAGAGCACCGTGCTGGGGACATTATAAGGATGCCGTATATAACTGATTAGTTAGACCTGGCACGAATAGCATGCATCTGCTTTTTGCTGCCCAGTAGCCATTCTTTTCCTTTCTGGAAGTAATAATATGGAATAATATCCCAAATAGTTTGAGAAGCCACTCAGTCCTTCATTATCAACCCTGAGTTTTTTGTAGGATTGATCATTCTTCAGGAACAATCTGTTCATCTCATTCTGGTTGTCATAGTGATTGGTTCAGGGATGGGCAGGCAACCCAAGGCCCTTCATGGTAAACCTCAGAGCCTTTTCTGGTATGTGAGTTCAGGGTTATACCCAGCTTATATCCTTGGAAACTAGTAGCAGCCATCACGTGACCACGAGGAGAACCAGTGTTAAAATGAAGGTAGAGTAGAGAGAGGTTCAAGGACATTATTGAACCACTGGACCGAGGCCTGCCTATAGACTTACCCACTGAAGAACAAATAAAGTTCTCTTTACAGTTTAAGCTAGTTTGAACCTGTTTTAGTAATGAGTAACCAAATGAATATAGGAGATCCTTGGTAAATATTTCCATGCAACCCACAGTAATTTATGTGGCCATTTTGTATCTCCTTGGAGATCAGAATCGTGTTTGGACAGTTTTTCTTCTCATAGTACTAATATTTAGTTACTTTCGGGAGGAGAATATTGCAACATTCTGGCAAGCTGTAGGGATAACTATGGATAAAGAGAATGAAATGAAAAGCAAGTTTTCTCACTTCGATACTCTCTCCCTTTGCGGGAGGTTTCTTGGAAGTTTGAGGAACATGGAGAAAGCAGCAGGGGGGAGGGGATCAGTCCAGAGTAGTTTTCACTACTTCCAGGTTCTTCTATTCAGTACTCAGCTGCCCCACGCCTTGACTCAGACAAGGGGATTCTTTTTTTTTTTAATTTATTTTGTTCTTATTTGTCATCCATTTTATACACATCAGTGTATACATGTCCATCCCAATCTCCCAACTCATCCCACCACCACCCACCCCCCGCCGCTTTCCCCAGACAAGGGGATTCTTTCCTCTTCTTTAGCAAAGATTCCCATCCTTTATGCTGCCCGTACTGTCTACCCCCTTCACGAACCAAATACACAGCCTTCATGCCACCTCTCATTGCACTTCTGTCAGTCTCAGAACTATTGGCTGGACAGTTCTTTTTTGTGGAGGCTGTCCTGTGTGCTGGAAGATGGTTGGCAGCACCCCTGGCATCCATTCATTAGATGCTGGTAGCCCTCCCTCCTCTTCCCGAGTTTGACAACAAAAATGTTTACAGACATTGCCAAATGTCCCCTGGGGTCAAAATCACCCCCCTCCCCATCCTGTTGAGAATCTCTGCTCTACGGGGAATGGAGGCGTATAATCTAGGAAAATGATGTTCCTCTGGTTGTCCCTCTTTGGAGATTCTGAGTTTTCCCATTAGTATCCTGAATCCATGCACACGGGATCTCCATTCTGAAGTGATGGAAAAATCAGGATACTTGGGGCTCTCAGAAATCGGACCCAACTACACTAGTCCTGTGTAAGTGCTCTGAATCTGTGTTCACAGGCAGTGATTCAGCGGTCTATCGAAACTCTGTCATCAGCCACGAATCTTTGTCATAAAGCAAGAGAAGGTAATCCAATATTCCCAAGACAGTGCTTTTCCTTGCATTGTCTTAGGAAAAGAGCAGTAGAGTGCCAGCTACTATTTACTGAGCATCTCCTATGTCCTACTATATACGTCACTGAATGCTTTGTATTTATCCAAACTAATCATCACAGACGTGCTCCCAGGTCGGCATTATGACTCCATCGTATCAATTCAGAACTTAAGCTTCCCGAGCTCAGCCCTAACTCCTAGCAGGCTACACCTTGGGTGTGTCTGGTCAAGGTACACACCATTTACCTCGCTGGCTCCCCGAGGGTGAGTGTTGTCTTCTCCACCAGGAAACTGCTCCCGGCAGGCTGAAGTCTAGGCTTGCTCTTGTTTTATAATAAATGCCTGGGAAATGTATTTTCTCTTGCCCTGGACCCTCTCCCTCGATGCTTTGGGTCCCAGGAAGTTGACCTTTACAGCTTGCAGCAACAAGGCTCCCTGACCTCCGGGATCCCAGTTAGGTCTGGACAATGGGGCACCAGGATCAGGAAAGGCTGGGCTCCCTCTGTCTCTCCATCCCTCCCTGCCTCTGCCAGGCTGCCTCTCAGCAGTGACTTTGTCTCTTTACCAAAGACCACAGCTTCTCTTGGCGGGTGGGAGTGGTTCTGGCAGTGGACCGCCTGGGAGAAGGACCTCGGTCTTTGAAGAAAGAATTCAGCAAAGAGACAGAGATTGTGAAGCAGATAAATTGTTTGTTAGCAGCAAAACACGTGTGAAAGAGCACGTGGATGTACTCAGAGTGAGTTGCACGCCATAGGGGCGGCTTAGGTTACTTATATGGGGGCAGTTTTCTGGGTTGTCTCTGGCCAGTCATCTCGCTTGTGCTGTCAAAGGGCAGCAGGAAACCAGCTGGAGCTGCTCAGCCTGGGGCCTGTCTCCTGCCTCGAGAGGGGGTCCCCTTCTCCAGCTGCAGCTGCAGCTCCCCAGATCCTGGTTAGCTGCGCCTTCCCCTCTCTCCAGACTGAGGAACAACAAAGGTCGCTCTTGGCCAGCCTCACGTGCTTCCTGGGTTCTTTCAACCCCAATCCTAGGCAACTGGTACCTGCTCAGATCAACTCACCCTCCAGCCTAAAATTAATTCGCTCTCAAATATAAACAAAAATCAAGGTACCCTGCACTGTAAGTCCTCAGTGAATCTGTCTTATGTTAGCATAATAATAATCTGTCTTACGTCTTATGCCGTGGTTTCTATACTGTGTGACCTTGGCCCAGTGAGTTTTCATCACAAGAGTATTCTAGTTATTCACTAGTGGATGCTTCAGTTAACTCCCCTCAATTCGATTATCCTTCCTGAGTATGCAGACCGCGTCCCGCGGGCACCTAACTGATAGCCTGAATTCACCTGGTATCACGATGAACACTCAGTGACGTGCTGAGGTTACTTCTGGTAACTTTCCCGGGGCTTGCAGGCAGACACCTAGCCAGAGTCCCCAGGGGGTGGAAGGGAGGGGGTGGGGTCTGGATGGACCTGCCATGCCAGCATCCAAGCTGGTGGCTCTGTAGGTCGGTGGGCACTTTGCATGTAGCGTGCTCCTCTCTCAGAAGGACGCTTTTCTTTAAGGTGGGGCAAGGCTTACTTACCTGCTTACACTTACACCAGGCTTACACTTACCTGCACGGAGGTGGGACGCATCTTGGTCCACACTCCCCTTTGGCCTCAGCAGTTCCATCAGCCATTTCTGTCTTAGTAGATTTGCTGGCACTCCACGCGTATTTGTGGATTTACTGGTTTTAAAAAGTGACTGAAATCTTATCTTTCCCGGTTGTTGCAGTCTGATGGGAAAACCCACAATGCCAGCAGCTGCCGGAGGGGCCCCCAACCCTGGTACGTACCTCAATGGCTGGCACGTAGCGCAAGCTCTGTGCATGCACCATTTCTTCATTATTGGAGAGAATATAATCATTTACTCAGTAAAAACCACCCAGCATAAAAACCATTGCAGGGCTGAGATAAGACAGATTAACAAAGGAAACAGAGTGCAAGGTCACTTTAAAAAATGTATTTATTTAGTTTGTTTAGTTATTATACTTTGGTATTTGAAAGCAAATACATTTTAATCTGGGGAGTGAGGCCTCATTTGACTAGGGGAGGGTATTACATAGGGCTTTATCCTAATGGTAATAATTTTCAGGGTCTTGATTGACTTTAAATTGTCCAAAACATAGCATGTAAGAAGATGGAAGAAAGTTCTGAAGTGGGGCTGTAATGAGCTGGGTATCAAGAGATCTATATTCTTCTCTGCATCTTTTTTTCTTCTTTAATTTAATTTTTTTTTTATTTTAGGGTACCCTGATTTTCAATGTCGTGTTAGTTTCAGGTGTACAGCAAAGTGAATCAGTTATACATACATCCATTCCTTCTCAGATTCTTTCCCTTGTAAGTTATTACAGAATATTAAGTAGAGTTCCCTGTGCCATATAGTAGGTCCTTCTTGATTATCTATTTTATATATAGTAGTGTGTGTATGTTAATCCCAAACTCCTAATTTATCCGCCCCACCCCATGTTTCCCCTTTGGTAAACACAAGTTTGTTTTCAAAATCTGTGAGTCTGTTTCTGTTTTGTAAATAAGTTCATTTGTATAGGGATTTTTTTTCAGATTCCACATCTAAGTGGTATCATATGATATTTGTCTTTCTCTGACTTACTTCACTTAGTATGATAATCTCTATGTCCATCTGTGTTGCTGTAAATGGCATTATTTCATTCTTTTTTAAGGCTGAATAATATTCCACCGTATATATGTACCATATCTTCTTTATCCATTCATTTGTTGATGGACACTTAGGTTGCTTCCTCTCTGCATCTTTCTAGTGGATGGCATTGGGAAAATCTCATCTTACCTTCCAAGTATCATTGTTTATCATCTATCTATCTACCTATATCTATCTATCTATCTATCTATCTATCTATCTATCTATCTATCTATCTATCATCTATCTATGAAATAAAGAAGGAGTTTGGACCACATAATTCAGATGGTTTCTGACCTTCTGTGATGTGATGATGGGATTCCGATTGTCTGAGCAATGTATTTAAACTTCGCTTTTCTTCTTCCGGTCTCTTAGACCCACACGTCCAGGGCTGGTTGTTGGTAGGCGAATGTACCTTAAATTGCCTTTGATGTGCTCCTGGGGTCCTCTGAGTGCCTGTCCCTGTTCCCATTCGACGGCACCTGTGCTCCCCTCTCATCCCGCATCACCACAGCTCACATGCCTCCGGCCTGTCCGCCCTGTGATATGTTGAGTAGCAGTGGAATTTGCATGGAGAACGTGCCAGCAGCTGTAGGCTTCCATTCACTGCCGTTCCTTGGGAGGTGTCACAGCCCTGCCTGGGAGCCCCCGTGAATTGTTCTTCCCCCGGCCTTGCTGTTAAGCCCCTTTGTGAAGATCCTCTGAGGTTTTAGCAGCCGGCCCTGAGTGCATGCTCTGTCTTCTCATTGCATTTCTGGCTTCACCTCAGTACTTTAGTTTTCTTTTCCTACCTTCATGTTTCTCTTCTCTCCATGTCCTCATTAAAAGCTCTTCTTTCTTCCTCTCAATGCCATGCCGATAATCACCTCCATCCCTTCTGCTCCCAGCTTGTATAAATGCCTGGGATTCTAATGCTTGAGTCACTCTCTGGGCTTGGGCCAGTAAATGCAGAGCGTGAATCTAAGTCTGTGCGGAAAGGTTATCTGGGAGGAATAAGGTGGGCACGTTGACCCCACCCATCGTTAACATTCAGAAAGCAGGACTGAAGAGACAGGAAGCAGGTGACGCTACTGGGGCCTTTGGTGGTGGGAAGTCGGGGATTGGGCGGTGGTACAGACGCAGGACCGGACAGCATCTTGGAGGGGTGCTGCAGAACGGATGTGAGGACAGGCCCCCGGCATGAGCAAGGGGAAGAAAAACATCTGTTACATCTAAGACACAACAGGAGTAAGATCCCACCTTCGGGACAGTGGAAAATTGACCTTGCTCGCCTCCCAATCCTTCTGTGGGAGCTCTTTCCACCAGGTCATTCATTGCAGATTAGACGGCCTGTCCTCGAACGAATCCATCGTTAAAAATGCAGAGAGATCAGCCTCTTCAGTACCCAGGCCTAAAAAAACCCCCAAAACAGATTATGCCATTATGTTGACCTACTGCCATAGAGACAAGATGATTAGGGAAACAAAAATCCAAACTTTTAGCTTTCTAGCTTTACGATGAGTCATAAAGGATCCCACGTGGACAACTGAGCTGCTTTCGGAACAAAACTTAATGATGTTTGGTATTTTGGAAGATGTTTAGTGACAGGGGCTCTACATGGTTTAGTGACAGGGACTCTACATCCCTCAGAAGTGATCAGCCCCTTACGAGTCTTTTGGATCTAATTTGCAAATGGAAAGCAATTGAGGGGGGATAGATATTACTCAGCCCTCTTCATCGCGTTCCAAGGGTGCTTAGCACTGCGCACGGGCAGACTCTGCCGACAGCCCGTTGGGTGTTTGTGGGACGCAGCCATCCGTTCCAGGCTTTTCCTTCAAGAGCTGCAGGCAGAGTTGTAGGAACTTAAAATGGATTTCTGGTTACTGGGGAGAAGAGGTCCTGGAAAGGGAAGCCACCTATAGGCCAACAGTGAGAAATCCAAGCAAGTTAGATTTTGGAGTTCTCAGGACGCGCCTTGTTTATTTCCAACGCCACATGTTTGCTCTGGCTTAAAAGCCCTGCCTCGCTCTCTAATCGCCAAGTCTGGCCTGGCTGCCGTCAAAGTCCTCCAGCCCAAGGCGACCAGGAACACCTCTCCCTGCCCTTTGGTGTCCTGGGCGCCTCTGGCTGGTGCAGCCAGGACCAGGCAGAGAGGACGGGCGGGCTGACAGTCAGCATCTCAGCACGGAAGACTCTACGCTGCAGGTACACTGCTTTCTCCTCACCTGTATTTTTGTTTTGTTCTCCTGACAACCTCGAGGGGCAGGTCTAACAGGTGGATCCTGCCCGTTTTACAGAGGACGAGAGAGGGTCCGAGGGCAGGATGGTCGGTGGCCACAGGGCTCCCGACGTGAAGCTCAGTCAGTGGAAAGCAAGGGCAGGTGGGGACGGGCAAAGGGGGCTCCTGCGATGCGTGTGGGACGGGAAACCTGCCGGGTGGAGGAGGGGCAGGAGTTGGTGGGCTACCTTCTCACCCAGCCACTGGTCGCTGGGAGGAAAGGAGCGTCTTTGAGGGTCGGAATGGCACTCGGGATGAAAACGGTTTTGACAGCCTGTGGACCAGCTCATGCTTTTCTCCCACACTGCCTGTCTTTCCTCCCACTCTGTTTCTTGGTTTGGAAGCTGAGGATCAAAGCATCCGTAGTTCTGTACCATTTGTTGAAATCTCAGCACTCTGCTGTCGAAGGCCCATGAAGACGGGTGGCTGGAGGGACTTGATCTACTGCGAAGAACGCGGGAGATTTGCGTTGGCTCAGAGGGGTCAGAAGGGTGTGCCTTGCACACAGCCGAGCGAGGGCGTGCACGTGTGTGCGGGAGCGTGCATGCGCCTGTGTGCACGTGTACCTGGACACACGCATGTGCGTGTGTTTGGCAGGATAGGAGAACAGGCTGTGGTTAGTTAGCAGGACCAGCAGGTGACTGGCCTGAGGCCACAAGGTGACCAGACTGAGGACAGGAGTGTGCAGTCGGATTGTGGTGGCCTGTGCTTGCTGGGCAGAGGAGATGGGACACAGTCTAGCAGTAGGGTGACTCGTGTCCAGATTGGCCCTGGACAGGTTTGGTTCTGGGGTAATTATTCATAGCATCCCCTTTTGCTTTCAGAAGTGCCTCCCATAAATTATTTGGGCATCCTTTCTAAGAGGATGCCCAAACCTTGCAGGCTCAGCTGGACAGCTGGGCGGAGCTAGCTACCCCGGTCCTCTCTTCTTGGTCCTGCCTAGGAGCTGCGACCTGGCCGCAACCTTCTGCTTTTTTCTCTGGGTCCAGTTCCTGATGTTGGCAGAGCAAGTCTTATGTGTCTCCTTCCAGGGCCATCTGTTGAGGACACATATCCCCAGGTTTGTAGAAGACCCAGGCTTTGCAGAGACCAGACACCAGCGCCATGGGTGTTCCTCTGACTTACCTGTTCGTTATCCTAACCATGTCCCCAAACCACGTGCCTCTCCTCCCTGAGAGCATGTGCCCTTCCCAGGGCAGAGGACGCTCGCTTGCAGACAGAAGGACAACGTTGGGTCACTTTCTAGTAATTGTCTATTCACGGAGCATGAGGGCCCATTGTTGCTTTACATTCAGGATGAAAATAGCTCTGTGTCTTGACCGGCTTCAAGGAAGGCTTTGAAAACATCAAAACAAAACTCTCTCTGAAAATGCACTCACAGCACTGTCTCCAAAACATCCTATCTAATCGTCTCTCAATCAGAACAGTTTTCTTTCCTCTCTTCCCTGTTATGCATGACAATGACACAGGGTGGGTTCGGATTTCTTCTTGGTACAGTGAGGACAACGCAGGGACCCCTCCCACTTCTCCAGAATCTGGGCAGGCTCGGAGCTGGCGCTCGGGCAGCTGTCTTAGAACACCGTGCAGACTCTGCAAGCTGAGGACACTGAATTAAGCCTCTGTGATGTTGAGGGCATTAGATCAGCCATCGGGGATCCTGGGCCTTGAGAAGGAATCAGAGGAAGTTAAGGGAGATCCAAGTTAGGGCAGCTGAGAGGCACACCGACGACACAGCCATGCTCTTGGGGGGTTTCTGCACAACGTACTGTAAGAAAATAGAAACCGTGACCAACACGTGCATTGAAACCTGCTTCAAAATATAAAACTCAAGCTGACATTCAACATCTGACAAGCTCTGACCCAGAGCTTTCCCAGCCTTATCTTGCTCTGCACAAAAATTACGCTGTGTCTGAACTAACCCACTGTCTTCTGTGCCTGCGTGGTGTCTCCTACCAGCCCTGGGCCACCCCGTCCTCCATCAGCAGTACCCCTCCCCCACTCTTCCTAGCTGAATCTCACCTCCTTTTCTCTGGGTCCATCGCACGTCTGCCCCAGTCTCCGAGCACCCACCCCACTTGCCTGGGTCTGACTCAGTCATTGGCCAGTAGGGGCACCACTGCCCACTGCAATCAGAATTGGGTCTGAACACCTGCCCTCCACTTGGTAATTGGATAACCTTGGGTTAGAAACATCACCTTTGGAAGCTGAGTTTCCTCACATGTGAACTCTTGGAGGGGAGGGGAGCACGACAGCGTGGAGAGGACCCGGGGTGCCCTGGCTTATCACCAGCACCCACTGACCAGGCCTAAGGGGCTGCCCAGGGGGTCTGGCCCCTGAGACACATAGACCGGAGGAAGCGCCCTGAATCCTAGCTTAAATAAAGTGGTCACCTTGAAAGAGGGCATTCTTGTAGTCCCAGCCCTCCCAACACACACACACACTGAGTCCACGTTACCTTGGCCAAAGGCCACCGATGTAATCCATGATGAGGGCTCTGGTTTCCTCTGCTCTTTCAGGGACCCAGGGGTCCATAGTTTGCCCCCAGAGAGTCCATCCTTATTCTCTCCCAAGATCTCTTTATGATCCAGGTACTGTTTTCCAACAGTATTTCTGAGAAAACCAAAGACCTGCCCTTGGTCATTTCGACTTTCTGTAAGATTATTACTAGCCCTTTCTTGACGAGTTGTGTGTGCTTTAATTTAGAGATGTTCTGCCCAACATCCAGACCTGGCCCCTTCTGCAGATGAGGGACCCCAGTGAGTATTGTGCTAGTTTAGGGGAGCTTGTGGAATCTTTGATTTTAAGGAGGTGGGATTTCTTGAGGAGCGACATTGCATAATTGGGGGCAGTGACTGCTGTCCTACCGCAGGCTGGAGAGCAGTGAGTCACACGTTTTGATATCTGGCTGTGGAGCTGACCATTCTAGGAGGTCACGGGTAAGTGTCTCTTTGGCAAAAATCAAGGCATAGCCTGTATTTGATAGGACTCAGCACCCGCACCTGAAAACTAGATCACAGTCACTTTTTACTTCATAGACATTCAACTTTTAAAAAATTAGGAAAGGGGGCATTCCTTTTTTTTAATTAAAAATGTTACAGTGTGAAATCCCTCACTCCCCATGCACATCACTGTGAACAGTTTCCATGTGCTGGAAAAAGCATGGAAAGAAAGATGCTTACCGAGACTGCGATGATCACTTTATGAATTTCTTTTTGAAATTTGCCTTTCCACCCACCCCCCAACACCACATCATAAATAAATGTACCTGATGCGTTTAACATGACCTCTTAGACTCTCTGGTCTGCTTCCTGGACACACAGCTACTTTGTACATTCAGCTGCCAGCAGATTCCCTTTGGACCCACACGCTTCTGCTGCAGGGAGCTGACCAGTCACCTTCCCCTTTACTGTCCCCAGCCAACTGCGCGCCCAGCATTTATGCCTCCTCTTATCACTTCTGTATCTTGAGTGGCTCAGAAGGGGCCGGATAAGACAATGAGGATATATGCCGGAGGAGTTAACTCCCCGCTAGGTGGATGTTGACCAATTGCAAACAGAAGACGGGAGGAAGCCAGGAGGCTGGGATACATTCATCCTCCTTCCTCTCCTGCTCTGAGGTGTGCTATTTCTGCACTGTCTGTCCCAGAAAGGTGACATCTCATGCTGTGACCTGCTGTGTCGCATTGGGAAACAGTGCCGGCCCCTAACAGCTCACCTTGAATTGCTCCATATTTCCACAAGGTGGCAGTGTCACACACACAGCTTTATTTGGTGATGCTTTGATAGGTTTGTTTTGTAGGATTTCAAATTGCAGGTGCAGCTCAGAGGGGAGAAGATTTGGGGGTGGTGACGTTCCTTCAGGCTTGAATCATGCCATCTTTGATCAAAGCAGAGCTGCGTGGTCACACAGCTCCCGCCTGGGAGGATCAGGCAGGAGCTCATCAGCTCTTGTCAGGGGTTCCCCCCTTAGGTTTGTTTGTGGCTTTAAGACAAGTCTGATTCACACTTCACCTCTGAAAGAGACGGTATTGAGGCTCCCCTGTGGGTGCCCTGTGTGCAGTGGAGTTCTGATTCCTGTCTGGTCCCTGTCTCCACCCATCACATATAAATCGACTAAGGATTTAATGTGGCACTGTTTAAAATTTTTGAAAAGAAAAAGTGCAATATCTTTTTGACCTTGATTAGGGTAAAGTTTGTTTGTTGTTGTTTGTTTGTTTGAAACAAACCCCAGAAATGCTCACCATGAATTAAAGGAATGATAAATTTAATTATTTTAACATTAACGATTTCTATTCATGAAAAAGCATTATAAAAAGGAAAAAAACCCCACACAAACTGAGAAGATATTTGGAACACACATAAAGTATTATTATCAGAATATATTAAAACATTTTATAAAACAAAAAGAAAAAGATAAAAATCGGGCAAAAGACATGAATGGACATTTTACTGTTAAGGGGAAAACAAATGGCCGATAAATATATGAAGACATATTCCATTTCATTATTGATCAGATTGCTAAAATTAAGGAAGTTGGTACTATTAAATGGTAATAAGGATTTGGGCCAAGAACTTGTCATACTCATTGCTGGTGGGAACATTTTCTGGGACAATTACTTTAAAAAAAAGATTCATGGGGCTTCCCTGGTGGCGCAGTGGTTGAGAGTCCGCCTGCCGATGCAGGGAACGCAGGTTCGTGTCCTGGTCCGGGAGGATCCCACATGCCGCGGAGCGGCTGGGCCCGTGAGCCGTGGCCACTGGGGCTGCGCGTCCGGAGCCTGTGCTCCGCAATGGGAGAGGCCACAACAGTGAGAGGCACGCGTACCGCAAAAAATAAAAATGCAAGAGATCTGCAGATGTGTAAGCACAGTATTCTCCCCATAAGGCAGGATGTGTTCCACCTCGATAGACCAGCCCATATCTAAACCATGTGTTCATTGTCACAGAATTCCTCTCGAGAGAGGATGATCCTGAAGACAGGAAGCAGTGTACAGAGAAAAGAGATTCTTACATAAATTACAGGTCATAGCCAATAGGCTTCTGTGCTCCAAGTGCAAACCATTCATTAGGGGCAATCTGATGATATGTTTAAGCCCAAACATATCTGAGGCCAAGTTACCGTGTTATAGGATGGCAAAGTTTTAAAGCCACCCATCAAGTGTGGTTCTTGCCAGGTGACGGATTTTGAGAATAGAGGTCATCAGATAGAAGTGAAGCAAAGAGCTCAGGGTAGAACCTGAGTAATGCCCTTTACCTAAGATCTGGGAAAATGCGCCAGCTTCCAAATAGACAGCAACTGTTCCCTCGCTCCTTTACAGGCTTTCATTTTTCCAAAGTTCAATCACAAAGGCATTGCCTGTGACAGGCACTTGAATGCTGATTCTGTGGAGACAGAAAACTCTTTTTCTGTGTACCGCATGATAGGGGATTTTAGATTCGGGCTGGCCATCCTGTTGTCTTGCTGGCAATCTCAGAAGTGCTTAGTGTTTGAATCCAATTACCAAAGAACCCAACTGATTATTAAAAGAAAGTAGTAGCAAAGGAAGCTGGTGACACAGAAAGAAAAGTGAATACAAACCACATGGTTTGTTTGATTATATATTTTGACTAAATTATTAATAAATTTTATTTCCAAATTGGGTTCGTACCAAGGAGAAGCAAAGGATGCAAAATGATATATTAATGATAAGGATCTTACAAGAACCATAGTTAATAGACAAAAAGCATCTCCTAACGATTCAGAACCTTACAGCAAATCAAGAGAAAAGAAAAACAAAAGCATTACAATTAAAGCACGAGAATGTGTGGTTCAAATTATCTGCATCTCGTTCAGCGGATCCTGGTTGAAATTGTCTACTTCGTGCCATTGTCCCCTTGATCTGAAAGTTTTGGATGGAAGCTGTTTTCTTCTGATGAATACCTGCTTTTAGAGAATTCCAACTCATTTTCAGCTTGAGGTCTCCATACAGGACAGATTTTCCATGAATAGAAAATGTCTCGTCCGGTTGGTGAGCGGCAGTGCGACAAGCGGAAGGGCTCTTTGAAGCTGCCCTCCTGTGTCGGGGGGCCTGAGTCTGCTGAGGAAGGAGAGTACCCCAGCTGGGCAGCTGCCAGCCTTCCACAGCAGGACGGCCACCGGAAGCCCAGCCGGCGGCAGGATGCAGCACCCGAGGCCAAACGTGCCTCCCAGAAAAGGCGAAGCCAGGAGCTTAGAGGAGGGAGGCGCTCCCTGGCTGGCGCAGCCGGCCTGGCAGGGCCAAGGGGGAGGCCGTCCATGCTGGGCCTTACCACCACCAGACTCCAAGGAACACAGTGACACAGGACGAGCTCGCAGGAGGGACCGACTCAGATTTGCCACCGAGCACAGAGGTGCTGAGGTCAGGAGTCTGGAAGCTGGGTCCGTCCGCCCTGTCTAAGGACACTCAGCTGTCTAAGGAGACTGATCCAGCACCTGGTCCCCTCTCCGGGCACAGTGTGGATACTGACCTTCTCCCCGTAGAACTGCGGCTGCAGATAATCCAGAGAGAAAGAAGCAGGAAAGAGCTGTTTCGCAGAAAGAACAAGGTGGCAGCGCTCGTTCAGCGGGCCTGGAGAAGCTACCGGCTCAGCAAGCACCTGGCCCACCGTCCGCACATAAAGCAGCTTGGAACCAGAGATATGGACAGATGGAACCGAGAGTGCGTGGCTTTGATCCTCCAGGTCTGGAGGAGGGAACTGGAACTGAAACCCCCAAAGACCATGGCAGTAAAAGCAGGACCACCAAGAGTCCACCCAAGGGCAGCTCAGGCAACAAGGCCACCAGGCACTCAGTGCTCAAGCACTACGGTTCTCGAGAAGGAGAAGTGTGTCCCCCACGAGATCTTCAAAAGCCCATTCTGTGCTGGTCTCAACTCAGTGAGCCACTTGCAGTGTATACACCCCGCTGAGAACGGTGGAACATCAAAGAATTGTTCTTATAGCCTGCAATCAGCTAACCCATCAAGAAACGAAACACAGCTTCAGCTGCCTATGGAGAAGCCTGTCGCCGGAGGGGGGTTCGAAACAAAGCTTCAGCTGCCTATAGAGAAGCCTGTCGCCGGAGCGGGGTCTAATAGCGAGTGCAGAATTCTCTGATTCGCTCTTACACCTTGGGAAAACTTTAATATCCATGCCAGAAGGCTTATTAGCCTGAAAATGGTGTAACCACTGAAAGAAATATGTTTTCTCTCTGCTTGTACACAGCACTGTTTTGTAAATTCTCAGCCGGCGCTGACAGGACCAGGGTAGATTATACCTGTGCAAAACTGCCTGTCTGCCTACACGTCCGTCAGTACGGCTGGAAAAGAGTATTTCTAATAACAGGTAAGTCTAAGTAAAACTAAGAAAGTGAGCACTAAAGATGCTGCTGGGCTGGGATTTCTCCCTAGCTGGTGCAAGCCTGGTTTGCTGGCTCCAGTGAAGAGCCTAAATGAGATGGAGAGGAACCTGTCCCACGGCAGCTACCTTCAGTTCACTACTTTTCTGGAATCTAATGCAATGGACTTCATTACGGACGCCACATCCTGTTATTCCAACATCATCAGTTTTAACTGATCAGTTTAGACCAGAGTCATGACCAGCATAATTTAACTGATCAGTTTAGACCAGAGTCATCAGTTTTGCTCTTAGAAATTGCCTAAGACTGTAATAGGTATACTCTGTTGATTGCGTACATTTGACAGTTCCCGTGTCAGCCTCTGAAGGCCACAGCCCGCGGCCGCGTCCTCTCTGTGAATGGCGTTCCTTCTGCTAAGCACCCGCGGCAGTATCACAGCACCAGGGCCTCAGTCGGGCAGGTCTACAGGCCAGACATTCACGCACAGGGTGCCAATTCGGGCCATAACCTTCCACTTGTATTTTCTGCCTGACCTGCAGATGTGAGCAATCTAGTCAAAATGCTGTTCCTTTGGCACGGGAAACTGTGCTAACTGTGCATGCTAGTGCTCTAAGAACACCTGGTTTAAATAAAATCCAGTGATTGTGGGCTTTTTCACATTTTTTAAGGGCAAAGCAACTAGGAATGTAGACAGGCAGAAACAGTGGCATATTAGGCTAACAAATATTTCTAGAACTGCTTGCATTTTAAGATTACTGCCTCCTTTGTCCTGACAGTAAGAGATTGGAAGCAATAAAGTGTTATTTAATTACCTGGGTATTCTACAGTTGGCTAACTAAATTACTTCATTATTATGAAAATGATTATAACATAAATTAAGAACTATTACAATGGATCACTAGTAGAAAATCATTTTGTAAGAGTCACCCAGCTCAGACCAAGCACCATTTAGGTACAGGAAAATCCACAACAAATGGGAGCAGTGTCTTGAAATCCTGCTAGAAAAATCCTCTGGAAACAACACAACTCCATAGTGAGAAGCCACCACTCCCAAACAGAACCAAACCAAAAACTAGTTTGTTGCTGTCTGAATGAGCTGGGGCTGAGAACCAATAAATGAAATTTGCCTAGATGGGACCACAAAGACGCAGCTGATTTCTTAGTATACAACAGAAGGTAGCATAATATCGCTCTGTATTTTATATACACTTAGCAATGAAATACAGAGTACCTGTAACCGCATATCACATGCTAGTCCCGGAAGCCAGCCTGTGCATCAGTGGGAACTCCCAAGCATTGTTTTCCTATTTCAGTGCAAAGGAAGGTTCACAAACAGCTTCTTTAAAAGTTCAAATGTTTATTACATCAGTCTCTTCAAAATGAGATGCGAATAAACAGTTTCAAACAGAGGTGCCACAGTGCCTTTTCGATACACTGTACTCAACACGCTGGGTCCCTGGGGACGCCCAGTGATGCACACGTTGAAACAATGATGTAAGTCTGTGAGTCAGTGCTCATGGACACCTCCACTCTTCAATGTCTGCAGAGAAAAACAAGAGTGATAATGAGAGTTGTAGCAAAAAAAAAAAAAAAAAAAAAGTCTTGTCTGGGGAAAGGCAAGTGTGTATTCAAGGACTGAACCCTTGAGATTTTTCTGCTGTGGTACTTAACAGTATAAGATGGTGTCCCTCAGGTTTTGAGGGCCGTCTTTCTCAGACGCCTCTTAAGAAAAACCAATTTTCCAGGTTTTAGATTACGCAAGGGTCGTTTAGGAGAATGGTGAGCAAAGGGTACTCATGCCTATGGATGGTAAGACTGGATTTATTATGTGAGTCCTCTGCAGTGTTTCTCCAAGTCTGCTTGCCAGAGGGCACAGTCTAGAACCAGAGATAAAACGACAGTTGACCCTTGAACAATGTGGAGGGTTAATCCGAGTATAACTTACAGCTGCCCCTCTGTATCCACAGTCCCTCTGCATCTGTGGATTCAACCAACCACGGACCGTGTAGCACTGTAGTATTACTGTAGTCCACATATAAGTGGACTCACACTGTTCAAGGGTCAACTCTGCTGCAGTCCTGGGCTGACCCTCTACTAACTCATAGAAATCAGTAACAGAAGGAAATTCGGGAAATTCGTACATATGTAGAAATGATAGAACACAGTCCTAAGTAATCAATGAGCCAAAGAAGACATACCAGGAAATTAGAAAATACTTTGAGATGAATGAAAACGAGGCACAACATTTCCAAACAAGGTACTAAGGTCGTCCTTAGAAAGTTATAGTTGAAAATTTTTATATTGAAAAAGAAAATCTCACGTTAATAACCTAAGTTTCCAACTTAAGACATGTAGAGAAGGAAAGCAAACTAAGCCCAAGTAAGCAAAAGGAAGGAAATAATAACGATCAGAATGAAGATTAATGAAATAGAGAAAAACAGAAAATCAACAAAAGCAAAGCTGGTATTTTGAAAAGATCAACAAAACTGACAAATCTTTTTTTTTTTTTTTGCGTTACGCGGGCCTCTCACTGTTGTGGCCTCTCCCGTTACGGAGCACAGGCTCCAGACGCACAGGCTCAGCGGCCATGGCTCACGGGCCCAGCCGCTCCGCGGCATGTGGGATCCTCCCGGACCGGGACACGAACCTGCGTCCCCTGCACCGGCAGGCGGACCCTCAACCACTGCACCACCGGGGAAGCCCCCAAACTGACAAATCTTTAGCTAGATTAACTGAGAAAAAAAGAGAGACGATTCAAACTAGTAAAATCAGGAATGAAGAGGGGACATGGCTACAGACCTTAGAGAAAGAAAAAGAAGAATAGGGGAATAAAATTGCATGTCAGTAAATTAGATAACTTAGATGAAATGGAAAAAATTCTAGAAAGACACACACTGCCAAAACTGACTTGGAAGAATTTAAAAATCTGAAAAGACCTGTAACAAATAAACAGATTAAATTAGTAATTAAAAGCTTCCCACCCAAAAACGTACAGTCCCCAAATTCTACAAAACATTATGAAATTAATGTCAGTTCTTTACAAACTCTTCCAAAATTTAGAATAGGCGAGAACACTCCCCAACTCATTCTGTGAGGCCAGGATTACCCTGATACGAAAACCAGACAAAGACATTCCAGGAAAAGAAAACCTCAGACCAATACGTCTAATGAATATAGAGCAGTCACCAGATCAAAGCCTTTCTGTAAGACTCTGCCAGCCTTGGAACCAACAGCAAGGATAGACGTATCAGCCCTAGGCCTGTTCTCTTCCCTATAAATTTATCCACTGTCAAATAGAAAGTGACAAGCACAGAGGGAGAACAGAGATAAGGACAGAAAAAGGAAGACAGGATTCAACCAAAGACAAGAATTTTCAAATTGGACCAGATAATCAAAGGATTCCTAAACAGGGCTACTCATCCCTGGGGGACAAAGTACCCTTGGTGTTTGGGAGCTTGACAAAAAGAAATCATAGCTCAGACCGCTGTGTGTGCAGCTCTGGGGTCTCGGAGGAACACGCTGTTCTGAGTGTGGATTGTAGAGCCAGGGCAGGAAGAAGGTCTTGGTTCATCTTGGCAAAATCTGCAGGATTACCAGCTGTCAGTTTCCCAAAAGTCCACCATAAAATGCGTCAAACAAGCGAAACAAAACTGCAGTTAGGGAGAGCGCTACATTGACAGACAGAGCCTGGTAGTATCTCAGAAGAGGGAAGCTGGGGTATATTTATGGGGTTGGGGCCTGGGCTGAGTGATTTAAGTGGGTTCTTGCAAGGAGGGCACCTGGTATTGGACAGAGTCTATGATAGCTTTGTGTGGGTGGGCCCAGTAGGGTGGAATTCTTGACATGAATACTGATGAGCCAATGAGCCAGCTGTTAGTTTTAACAAGTAAGCTATCTAGTTGGTTCAGCGTCTTAGCTATTTTTCTAGAAAATACTTGCTTCTGGAGGATAAGTTATTTTTGCCTCAACCAAGAAGTACTTAACACAGAATGGGAAAATATGCCTTTTTCCAGAATCGTTTAGATGGTAATCATTCTCTGAGAATGATGACAGTGCTTGACAAATCAAACTGGGAGAAGATGAACTTCTACATTGTGGAAATAAACGAAGGACGCCCAAACGAGAATGAAAGGAGGCTATTCATTCAGAGGCTGCTGTAGCAAGAGAGTCAGCCATCGTCACCTGTTTGCCTGAGACTCAAAGGCCGGCATGAAAGAGGAAAAGTTTTCTAATACAAAGAAGACGAGGCTTCGGGTATGCTCTGATTGGAGGTTGTTGGCCCAGGAGAGCTGGAAGTTGGCAAACTAGAAACATGGCATTTTATATTATCGGTCTGGGGGGCATGTTTGGCTTCTCTTGCTGGCCCAGGGTTGGAAGTGGGGCAGGAAGCAGGGAAGTTGGCCATCCTTCAGCAATCCAGACCACCTGGCCTGATGGCTGCAGAGCCTGTGGTTTGGCTTCCCAGGCTGGTTGCCACAGAGGCTGTGAGTCAGAGTTCTGCTGTCGTGGTGGCCTGGTCATTGTCCATTTGTATATTCAGTGTTACGACACGGACAGGAGAGTGTGTTGGCCTCAGTGCTCAATTGGAAATGGCCCCAAAAGGTATAGGTGTGATGAAAACCATGCTTTTAAGTCGTCAAACTAGAGATGGTCCAAGAGCTCTGAATTTCTGAGAGTGAATAGAATTTTACTAGTTAAACTAAGATGAACTTTTTTTTTTTTTTTTTTTTTTTTTTTGCGGTACGCGGGCCTCTCACTGTTGGGGCCTCTCCCGTTGCGGAGCACAGGCTCCGGACGCGCAGGCTCAGCGGCCATGGCTCACGGGCCCAGCCGCTCCGCGGCACGTGGGATCTTCCCAGGGCACGGACCCGCGTCCCCTGCATCAGCAGGTGGACTCTCAACCACTGCGCCACCAGGGAAGACCTAAGATGAACTTTTGAGGCAGGATTCTTGAAAAGGTTGTAGGATTTTTCATATAAAAGAGAGCAGCAAGTGAGTATGGAAACTTAATTGTATGTGAGTGGGGGACTGCATTATTTCTAAGTGATGTTAGGTTAGCTATCTGCAAGCAAAGAGAGCTTCAAACTCTCCTTAGACTCTGAGATGGAAGTTTACAATGGAGAGTAACTTACAAAGGCCAAGTCTGCTTAAGCAACCTTGAACAGGTGTTTCTTGTATATATATATATATATATACACACATATATAACTGAATCACTGTGCTGTATACTTGAAGCTAACATGACATCATAAATCAACTATACTTCAAAAAAAAAGAAATGAAATATTTCTTCAAAAGGTTGTTATGCTTCGTGGGATTTTGTTCAATATAAGTCGTGGTTCAGTGAAAGTGCTACACATATGAATGGTCATAACTGACAATTATAAAAATATCCCAAATCGTATTTCTACTTTGTGAGTCAGCTGAGCTCCCTAGGGTGGTCTTGGTGTCCCTTCTACATACTAAGAATATTGTGTGATGGTCTCCTTCTGTATTGTTTTGATGTTCACTCACCTCAGTCCTGTACTGCTCCTGGCTCATAGCAAGCCTTCCGCGGATGTCTGCAGAAGACATTTGACAACATGTGGTGCTTCACATCACTCACGCTTGCCTCAACTCATACCACTTGGTTGTCATATCCATGTGGGTTTTCTGAGTCTCCGATGGGTCTTTGCCATGACTCGCTGGCCTCTCCCCAGTACAGATGGCTTTGTGTGTGAGAGACATGGTGGCTGTGTCCTGCCATTCCAGGGTGTGTCACTTGTCAGGGCCGTGTGTGGACATGGGGTGGTCACGCAGCTAAGACTGCTGTGTGTTGTCCAGTCTGCTTGCCTGAGGCTGCTGTTCATCTCTTTTCTCCCCGTTTTGTACAAACAAGGGAGCCTTTCTTTCTCAATGAAATGCAGCCTCCCTAACTGTCTTTTAAAGCTCCTGGCATCCTTCTTTTTCTAGCTTGTCAGATGCCATGCACTTTCCACCGTGGTATTAGTGCCTTTATTAAAACAGAATCTCTTCCAAAAACATGACCATTTGGATCACATGTGATGGGAGCTCTGCTGATAGATATTGCCTTAGGTTTGTTTTTCAGAATAACAGTTCTTTGAAGAGTATGATAGTTAGATTAGGGTGGAAAAGAAAATAGTTTATAGACTTTTTTTCATCAAGTTGCTGCATTTTTTAAACTTTATTATTGAAACTCTATACATTTCAGCCCAGAATTTTCTTTGTGATGTAAAATGACAATAATTAACTCATCATGATAATAAAATTACAACAATAGGGACTTCCCTGGTGGTCCAGTGGTAAAGAATCCACCTTACAATGCAGGGGATGCTGGTTGAACCCTGGTCAGGGAACTAAGATCCCACATGCCACGGGGCAACTAAGCCCACGCACCACAACTAGAGAAGAGAAAACCCGCATGCCACAACTGGAGAGAAGCCTACGTGCCACAACGAAAGATCCCGCATGCCTCAACCAAGATCCCATGGGCTGCAACTAAGACCCGACGCAGGCAAAAATAAATAAAATAAATAATAAACAAGTCTTTTAAAAAATTACAGTAAAAAACAACAGCTACCAACCTACCTTTGCATGACTCCTGTACCTTTTGGGGGTGCCTTTTCAATTAATTAGATCATTGTAATAACAGCTTTCTGAGGAAGAAAGAGGGAGAGGTTGTCAGTATTTGAAGGTGAGGAAACCAAGGCCCAAGGAGGTTAAGTGTTTATCTCAAGTTCAGTCAGTAAGATAATAAAAGGATGGTTGCTTCAGAATTCAAACATACTCAAATATCCTCCCCGGGAAAAACTAATCAAAACTTCGATCTCTTTTTTCCAATCACTGTCTTTTCTATTTTCTCTGTGTCTTCCTTCTCAAGGCAGATTCTCTGAACTGTTAATCTGGGTAACTCAGAAAACACACAGCTTAAACATTTTTCTCAGGGCAAACATTGTATTCTTCACAAATGGACACACACGCATTTCTGGAATGAGGTTATATCCTGATGACAATGACCAGTATACATTTTGACAATTCAGATAGATTGAGGTACCATTTCTTTACAGTAGAATTCACCTATTTTAGGTGTTCAGTTCTATGAATTTTGAAAAATGTACACAGTTTGAAACCACCAACGTAATCAAGTTATAAAATATTTTCATTACCCCAGCCTTGAGGGTATTAGGCTAATCAGGCGGTACTGTATGATATCACTTGTAGGTGGAATATCTTAAAAAGCGGAACTCAGCAACGGAGTAGAGTGATGGCAGCCAGGGGCTGGAAGGTGGGGGAACAGGGCGATGTTGGTCAGAAGGTACAAACTCCCACTTGCAAGGGGGGGGAGTTCTAATATACACTATGGTGATCACAGCTAATTATACTGTATCATATACTTTTCTCACCACAGAAAAGAAATGGTAATTATGTGACATGTTGCAGGTGTTAGCTAATGCTGTGTTGCTCATCAATTTGTCACAAATAAATGTATCAATTCATCACATCAGTATACCTTAAACTTACACCATGTTGTTTATCAATTGTGTCTCAACAAAGCTGGGGAAATTTTTTAAAAGACAGATGACTTAAAACTGTCCTGAGTTGCTTTCCTTGGTATTTTTTTTCCCATAGCTTATAATACATTTAGGTTTTTCAAATGATACCAGAACCCATTCTCTGGATCACGTGCTTTAAGATGACACGCTTCCTTGGCTTTGTATTCAGGGATTGGAATCCCCTCTGATTGTTGTATATTTAAGTTTGAATATATTCTGGGATAAATTTTTCTTAAAATGCTTACATGTAAGGTTCTGTTTTGAGTAGCACTGCAGGTTATTATTCTGTTATGACTTCAGAATTTGTTTTGTTCAAATAGAAAAACCACTTGGGCATTGGAAAAGAAGAGCATGATAAATTTTATGGAAGAATCTCTATTATTCGATTCTGTGTGAATGCAAAGCCATTTGCTCTCATATGAGAGCCTGTCCTTTCAAAATCCACCCTTCACTTTTGCTCATCACTGGAGCTGCTCGGGAATGTCACTGCTGCTTCTTTATTTTAGAAAATTTTCGTCATGGCTTTATACATTTCTTAAGACAATGATGAAGATTGTAGGTAACTTTAAAACTATATTTAATTTAGTTAACAGAATAAATGAAGTTTGGGACATTACATTATGTAATCACATACATCACATTATGTAAATACACAGATTGAGTTCCTAGTCCACATCCTGAGACCCAGATCTCTATGGCTGTAGCAAAAAGGAGTTTCATTTGAACAGAAGTGGTCTTTGCTTCTTTTACCTTATGTGCCAGATTCTGGCTATTTCTATAATGAATGCAAAGCAGGTAACTCAAATTAAAAGTAAAGGTTTGACAACTATGCAAGGGTTTTATGAAGCCTCTGGATAAAGTGGCAAGACTTTTTCCTGTAAAGTTTGCATATTTTGACACTAGAGAAACCTTTCCAAATTTATAAATAATAAGTGTAAATTCATTTTAAGCCTTCCGTTTTTGTTTCAGTGAACACTTCGGGAGTCAGATTAAAATGACATTCTGCAAAATATTTCACTGTAAGGACCATTGCTCGTTCTAAGAAACTCTCAACGAGGCGTTAAAGAAACATTGCCCTGGACGAGATGAGTAGACGAAGATTGACTTTATTTCCATATGATTGGTAGCAATGCAGGAAGGACAGACCAAGTTTGGACACTCAGATCCACTGAAGCAAACAGCAGAGGAGTTTTCCAGAGCTGGGGAGGATTGTAGGCCAGCTGTGTTGGCTAAATGGTTCCCCAAGGAAAAGTAAGCCTCCTCCTGTCTTCCTGACGGAGGTAATTTTACAATTTGGAGGCTGGTACCCACGAAGCTAGGCTCCCATCCTTCCACAGAGACTGGAGAGGGGCCCCCTCTGCCCTAATGTTTGCATTTCAAAGGGATGGTTCCCAGGTCCTTGAGAAAGACATTCGTGGATTGTAAAACTGGTAAGAGGCTTCTGAAAAGCTTTACATCTCAAAAGGGCAGAGGAAGGATTTTCAATTATAAGTTTTCTAAAGTAAAGCCTCTAAGAAAAGGGAGGTCAGGAAGAAATCTGAATTTCAGTTGAGCTGAGGGGCATGTGAAGCAGTCTAGGTCAGTGGTTTCACCTGTGAGAGTCCAGGTTGGTGCTTGAATTTCAGTGATGCAGAGATGGGACAGGATACATGAGGTAGGTCAGGACTAGTGGTCCAGGACCTCTGCCTCGGGGAGAGGTTTCTTCTTTTTCTTTGTTTTTAAATAAATCTATTTATTTAGTTTTGGCTGTGTTGGGTCTTCGTTGCTGGGCGCGGGCTTTCTCTAGTTGCGGCCAGCAGTGGCTACTCTTCGTTGCAATGTACAGGCTTCTCACTATGGTGGCTTCTCTTTTTGCAGAGCCTGAGCTCTAGGCGCACAGGCTTCAGTAGTTGTGGCACCCGGGCTCACTAGTTGTGGTTCGTGGGCTCAGTAGTTGTGGCATGCAGGCTTCAGTAGTTGTGGCTCACAGCCTTCAGTAGTTGTGGCTCGCAGCCTTCAGTAGTTGTGGCACGCGGGCTCAGCAGTTGTGGCTCACGGGCTCCAGAGCACAGGCTCAGTAGTTGTGGTGCACGGGCTTAGATGCTCCACAGCATGTGGGATCTTCCTGGACGAGGGCTCGAACCCGTCTCTCCTGCATTGGCAGGTGGCTTCTTAGGCACTGCGCCACCAGGGAAGCCCCAGGGAGAGGTTTCTTCACTGACCTTTTTTACCTATGTGGTCTGCAAAGAACAAGTCCATTTACCTCCTACTGGTTTTCACATTGCTTTTTTTTCTCCCTGCTGTCATGGACCCCCTGCGCTAGTTATTGAACTATCTCCTCTCAGCTCCAAGCCCTCCCTTCTGTGCTCTGTTTGGTGATGCTGGGTCTGGGGTTCTGTGAGTCATATTTCTGCTTTGTCAGTGAGTTCCCAGTGTCGACTGAAAAAATATGCACAACCTAAAAGTTGAGAATTATTTTATTTGGTGGACAAAACCAAGGACTTAAGCCTGGGACACAGCCTCTCAGCTAGCCCTGAGGGATTGCTCCAAAGAGGTAATGGAAGAGCCAGGATGTATGTTTTTGCAACAAAAACCAGGTAGTTGGAACATCAAAATATTACTGTTAATTAAAGAAAACCAGACATCTCAAATTAATGACTTTAGCACTTTTCTGGTTTTCTTTGCGCTTTTCTATGTATGGGAAGATGCAAGAGTCTGGGCTCACTAAAATCATTCCTTTGATGTGCACCTCAGCTGTCTAAGGCCAGGATCCTGCTTTTCTCCATCCTGGATCCCTTCAGGGTTCACCACTGGCTGTGGCTGCAGTGGCTGAGGGCTTGAGGGCTGCACCAGCCTTTGTTCACTGGTATGGCAGGCGATAGTTTTCATCCATGCCTGTAACTGGGAAGTATCTCCAATGGGGAGAGCTGCAGGGGGACCACAGCCTTGAGGAGGAGGAAGGGCCACCCTCATTCCAATCTCCTCCTAATGCTTCCTGACTGGTTCCCAGTCCCGTGAGCGGTCCACCACCAGTGCCTTCTCCCCTGGCGGTGCCAGGGGCACTGATTCACCCCTCACCCTCCAGCTCAGCAGAAACAAGAAGCATCTGTGCAGGGGCTGTGCTGTCATCTTGGAAACTGGCTTTCATCTTTCTTATTATGTTCACTCCAAATCTCAGCTACAAAGCAGGGCAGTGTTTGTGAGATTCTGCCTCTTCCATGGTTTGTATCAATATGTAAACCATTCAATCAGATCTAAGGGTCAATTTGTCAACTGCAGGAGGAATGATATTCATTGAAAGTGTGAATACGTCCAGGAGGTTACTCCTCATGTGTGTTACACGGTTACTCCTCAACTGTGTGTTTTGACACTTCTAACTTCAGCCTAATATATTGTTTATTAAGCGAAATTCATTATAGTGTCTTCATACACAAAAGAGATTTAAAATGAAGTATGTGAGTGCTGGTAACATTTCTCACTTGGCCAGTCTCAACATATGCCAATTTATTGTGGTAACAGCCCCTAAAAGGGAGGGCATTTGCCATCAGTAAATAAGCCTCAGAGTAGAATATAGAGTGACTGCACATACATCCTTCCAACATGTAGATCCCTGGTAGATAGCTTCTGACATCCCTCTCCCTCTCCACATATATTTCTGTTTGTCTGTCCTTGGAGATGCTATTCTATTCTGATCAGTTGGTAGACATCTTAGCTTCTCTGTGTTTAAATACTTGGAATACTACATGTGAGTTAAAGTTTTAAAAAATATTGGTGTATATAAGATATATCCTCCTTCCTGTTATATCAAAATGTGTGAGCTCAAATATATTTCTGTGGTCTGTTTTTGTTTCCAGTCTATCGAATTGAACTCCCAACTACGTTGCAGCACTCTTCACAATAGCCAAGATGTGGAAACAACCTAAATGTCCATTGACAGGTGAATGGATAAAAAGTGATATATACATACAATGGAATATTATTCAGCCTTAACAAAGTAGAAGGGTCATAGAAGAACCTTAGGACATTATGCTAAGAGAAATAAGCTAGTCACAGAAGGGCAAATACTGCACGATTCCGCTTACATAGAACCGAAGAATGGAAGGGTGGTTGCCAGGGGCTGAGGGAAGGGGGCAACGAGGTATTGCTAATTAACAGGTATAAAACTTCAGTTATGCAAGATGAATAAGCTCTAGGGACCTGCTTACAGGCCACATTTTGCCTATAAATAACAATACCATGTTGCGCACCTAAAAACCTATCAAGTGGGTAGATCTTAGGTTAAGTGTTGTTAGCAAAATTTAAAAAGAAAAGAGTTTTGTCCTCTTTAAGAAATGGTTCCATATAACTTTCTAGAAATTTCTTTTTTAATGTGAGACTTGATAATGATTTTCTGACATCTGAAAAGAACGATACGAGTTGAGAGTGAAGGAAGTTGAGAATGAAAATTACAGTTTTCTAGTCCTAAGACAGAATGGTTATGGGAGATCATTCCCCTGTGAAGCATTTCTACACCAGCGCTAACCCAAGAGGAATGTGTATCAAAGTTTAGAGCTAAAATGGGCGTGAAAGACTAATCCATGGCTTGGTAAGTTACGAAGACCCTCTTGGATGAAGTGACGATCTTGTGGTGGTGAAGCATCCGTTGGACAGTGCCGTGTGCTGGAGCGATTCTCCAATACGGCAGGAAGAGCGAGAACCCTGAAGTCGGACAAACTGGATTTGAATCCTGGCCCTACCATTGGCAGCTGTAGGACCCCAGGCGAGTTGCCTAACTTCTTGGGTCACACGCTCCACACCTGCTAGGCAAGGGTGATGACACCTGCTGGATTTGGTGTGAGGATGAACGATAATATATGCAAAGCCCCTGGCACCATCCATGTCTGATCCTAGGAGGTGCTTGATAAGTGGAGTCGGGTGGAGTAAAGAACTTGCTCCCAAGAAATAGCTGCGGGGCTTCAAAACAGACACAGAAAATAACTTAACATTTATCCAAGAATCAACTAGTAAAGGAGAAGTCTGAAGGATAATTATATCAGGAGACCTAAGCAGAGGAAAACTTACCGAAATGAGCGTTACCTTTATGGACACAGAGTAAGAATTATTGATTTCAGACTAATAAAAAGTATAATATGACATCATCAAGAGAGTAAAAAAACATCCCATCAAATATCAAAATGAGGAACAACTTCGAATTTTTACATAAGGCAATTGAAAATCCAAATCGAAGAATGGCAATGAGAATGGAATGTAAAAACAAACCAAGGGCTGGACTCAAAATGAGTTTCCACAGTAAGGATTTGAATTTCTGCCTCCTGGCTAAGAACAGAGTGGGAATAAGGAATGAAATCCCTTTCCACACACCTATTAGCTTCTGTTTGCCTTTTCTTCCCAGATGTGTAGGATCTTAATGAAGGCAGTTATTTTGGTTATTTTTTTGCGGTACGCGGGCCTCTCCCTGCTGTGGCCTCTCCGGTTGCGGAGCACAGGCTCCGGACGCGCAGGCTCAGCGGCCATGGCTCACGGGCCCAGCCGCTCCACGGCATGTGGGATCCTCCGGGACCGGGGCACGAACCCGTGTCCCCTGCATCGGCAGGCGGACCCTCAGCCACTGCGCCACCAGGGAAGCCCAAGGCAGTTATTTTAATTGTCTTACTGTATGCAATGCTATTCTTCTCTGTGCTATGAACCATATCACAGAACAGCTCATTCATTTAAGCGGTTTGCTTAACCCAATTATTCTATACTTAATCCTAAATCTTTTGAAAGGGCTAAGATTTTTTTCTGAGTGACATCTTCTGTAGTTTTCCAATGAGACAGAAACTTTATCATTTTAGTTAAAGGGACAGATAACAAAATGGACTTTGTGAAACATCTACAACTCTATTGTTGCTTTTAAAAACATTTGACATTCATAATCTCATTTTATTATCACATCCTGTCCATTTCATAGATAAGAGGTCCGAAAAGGAGATGTCACACAGATGAGTTCTATGACCTGAATTTCTGTTTAAATTCCATCTTGCCCCAAACTGATGCACTTCCTAGTCTTCTGTATTGAACCTGGTCTTAGGGTCTTCTTTGACTTTCTTTTTCTCCAAACACCACTGACTTCCTTTGTCCTCTCAGTTCCCAACCCCTAAAAGGGGTCCTGTCCTGTGTCCCTTTCATTACCGGCTCAGGTATTAATTAAGTTGCCAGCAGGAAAGAGCCCCAAGGGGTTGTGACTCCAAGATAAATTTGCATTTGGGGTCAGAAGTTCTTGAAGATAAAAATATTCTTTAGTGTTTCCCATTCAAGATGGTCACTGAGTTCAGATGTTTATCTCTCTTCCCTGTTCAAATCCCATTCAAGTTATTATAAGGAAATACAAAAGGAATTTCTTGTGAGAGCCGCATCAGTGGAACAGAGATTTGGGGAGAATTTCTGAAGGGTGGGAAGAAGCTGGGACAATGCTGACAGGTAAACAGAGCAGAGGAACCTTCAGTGTGCATCAGCTGAGGGGAAATTATAGACAAGGAGGAAGCCGATCTCACTGGTAGGACTCCGGAAAAGCTCCAAGCAAGGAATCAACAGGTGTGTACAGCTGAGTGGGTGGGGATGCAATTCACATTGAAGTGTTGAACTTCTCCCTGCAGAGCAGCTGTGCCATTGGTCTGCCTTGAGCCAGTTGATGCCCTGATATAAGCATTTAGACCCAGGCACAAACCAGTGACACCGTTGCTAATGCTGCTGAACACACCTGGTCCTTGGGGCTCCTGGGATCGGTGTTGGTATCTCTCTGCAAACTCTCCTCATTTTGTCATTGAAAGTACGGTTTCCCTGACTGCCTGATGCCCTGAAGTGGAGCCCTTGCACCTGTATATGAAATAAATGATACAGATGTGTTCATGTAACACAGAAAGCTCACTGTCACTCTCTCTTTAAGGCAGGAATCAGCTGCAGGTGAAACCCACCGCAGTTGCCGGTGCTAACTAATCAAATCGTTTGTTCATACATGCGAATAGATAACCAAGGATCACCGCACATTTGTTTATCTTGGTTTCTTTTTGGTGATGTTATTTTACTTAAAGAGAAAAATTAACTGCAGAGGAAGTGGATCTCTTGATGGATACTGTGGGAAAAATAGTTTTAATGTTTTCATTGCCTAAATTTGCTTTGAGGCAATATTGCATTCAACACAAAGAACGCCCTGTGAACAAGCGTCAAGCTCTTATACTTTAAGAAGATGATCGCTGAAATGAGCAGTTCAGTGCAAGGGGTGAAAGAAAATGTTATGCAAGTATTCCCAAGCATAGAGCCAAAAGGCAATGAGGTGGACCAGGGTGTGGCAGAGAAGTAGATGAAGCCTGGAAGAATCAAAGTACGGGATCTATCACAAAAGAGAGATGAGAAGAAACAGAGGAGGGGAAATAAGAAAAGATAGAGCAAGATTTCCCCGAGTTAAAAAAAAAGATCGAATCCTTCCGTTGAAAGGGTCCACGAATACTAACCAATATGAATGGAAAAAACCCAATAGCGAGACATAGCCTCATTAAAATGTAAGCAACCAGGTCTAAGGAAAAATTTCTAAAACTTCAGAGAGAACAAAACCAAGCAGCAACAGTTTTTCCACAAAGAATGAGAATATGACGGTATTAGTATTAGACTTCTCATCGTCAGCACTGTAGTGAGAAAACAATAGACAAATACTTTTAAGCTGGAGGGAAGTGATTTAAAATACAAAATTTTTCACCAGTCAAAATGGCACGTGATGAGGCAAAATAAGTGCATTTCAAGTCACAGAAAGTCTCAGAAAAATTTTTCTTGTGCACTCCTCCTGGACACACAAAAAACTACCAAGAATGCGTTCCAGCGAAATGCAAGTAATTCACATAATAGTGGCTGCAGCTCAGTGCAGGAGGGTGACTTCCCAGGATTCAGGGGGCCGGTGGTCCTGGAGGACGTGGAATCCACATTGGAGTTTGAAGACCCGGGCCTCTGAGGGGGTTGAGGAGTGAAGCAAGGAGGATGGTTAAGAAGTTGGTAATTTATAGACGTGTGACATCATGTGCTCTGTACTTAAGAAACTCCAGGAAAACTCTACAGCTTTCTAAGGAAGTCACACCCTCGGTGAAGCAAACTTAAATGTGACCAGATTTGGGGCAGTCATGAGAGAAAGAAAAGAAAATTTATTTGATCTAGATTCTTGGAACCGTTTATTTTGTGTGGCACTCTTTTAATAGCACAAATTACATTTCATTCTCTGTAGAATGAAATACATATATATATACTTATTTATTTATGCCACATCTTCTTTATCCATTCATCTGTCGATGGACATTTAGGTTGTTTCCACGTCTTGGCTATTGTGAAGAGTGCTGCTACGAACACAGGGGTGCGTGTATCCTTTCGAATTAGAGTTTTCTCTGGATATATGCTCAGGAGCGGGATTGCTGGATCCTATGGTAGCTCTATTTTTAGTTTTCTGAGGACCCTCCATACCGTTCTCCATAGTGGCTGCACCAACTTAACATTCCCACCAACAGTGTAGGAGGGTTCCCTTTTCTCCACACCCTCTCCAGCATTTTTTTATTTATAGAGTTTTTGATGCTAGCCATTCTGACCAGTGCGAGGTGGTACCTCATTGCAGTTTTGATCTGCTTTTCTCTAATAATTAGTGATGTTGAGCGTCTTTTCATGTGCCTGTTGGCCATCTGTATTTATTCTTTGGAGAAATGTCTCTTTAGGTCTACATGCTATTCTATATGTTCAGTTGCTCATCTTTACACTTAAATTATATATAGTAAATATATATATATATTTGGTGGAAAAAAGAAAGAGGGGAAGCCAAAAGAAACCATAGAGGTATCAAGTTCCTTATTTTATAAAATAGAGAATCCAGAGGTAATAAAGTTGAGAGATGCAAAAACAGAGATTTAAGTACTTTTAAGCTATAGAGTAATCAGTAGTAGAACTGAAACTTATAATATGATAAAAATTAGGGGAAAGAGCAAGGGGGTGATGTAGAGCAAATGAAAAGGAAAGCGAGCTAATATCTCAGTGGGGGGTCAGGAGGCATTATTTAAAATGCATCCATCAGAGATATATGACAAACACATACTGAGAGACTGTAGGCTTAGCTCCAAGCAGGACCACAGGCCTGGAGGCACCAGCGAGGCAGGGCGGGTGGGACCACATGCACAGGTGATGACTGTCTCATGCCTTGGTGCTGAGTCAGATCACGGAACTTAAAAATTTTCCCGGGGCAGAGAAGGGCAAGAATGGTCGAAGTCGAATTGTAATTCACACCGTTTCAGAAAGAAGGGAGCTCACCATGAAGTTAATTTAATTGTAGAAAATAAAGAAATTTGGTCCTTTTCAGACAAGCGTTCCCACGCAATTGTTTTTGTGGTGCAAACACACATGGCAACGTCCCCGATGCAGGGCTTGCCTTCCTGTGCTTTCCTTCACTGTTATCGATGTTTCGTGGCTTTGGACTTATTTTTCCTTTGAGATGACCATCAGAGAGTGTTCAGAGGCCATCATTACACTTTGTTAGGCCACGTGGGTTTCATAATTTCCCAGTTAGATGTTTTTTAGTCACAGTTTAAAATGTTCTCACAATGCGCGAATGCCAACCCCAAATCCACCTTTCCCTAATGGATTTTACTCTTCTGCAGGCGAAATGCATTCTCTCTGGTAACAAATGAAGATGGAGTGGCGAGGCTTGCTGTGAAGGGAACACGAGCCAGCACAGGGCACACAGTCGTGTGTTGCCATGGAAGTTTCGGCAACGGCTGCACCACCGAAGGCAATTTCTAAGAGATGGTTGTAAAACGTGAGCAAAGCCCCTGCAAGCTAGAGTGCATCACAGATTGGCACAAATGTTTATGGAGGTCAGAAGTCAGATTACATGTCATCTTATTTCCATAGCAAACCTCTCCTTATTCCACACATATGGAACCAAGATCCGTTTTCCTCACCTGATCCTTCACCAGGTGAAAAGATCCCTCTGCCTTGCCCCACCTGCGTGTGTGTGTGTGCACGCAGCATTACAGTTAACTTCTCTGACCACTAATCTTTTCAGGCCAAAGGTTTGGATACCTGTTTGAGGCCAAGATAGAGAAAAAGAGGCTGAGTTGGAAAACCTTGTGACCTGGAGGGAGAGAACGGGCTCCAGAAGAAGGGCATTAGGTAGGTGACCCAATGACCAGTGTCCAATGGCTTCACAATGGCAGAGGCTGGACCCTGCTGGGTTTTGTCTCATGAGCTGTTAAAGTTGTGTCTAGGTATTCTCTCTCCTTTTGGCCCCCGCTTCCAACCTCCCTTTCCTTCCCGGGCTTTCTAGGATTCCAGGACAAATGAATGCCATATGTTGGGAATATGAGTAACAAGACGAAACGCTTGCAGTAATCACTGCTTAATCGTGGTGAGTTGTATTCCGGACCAAGACGTCTCGCCGTGTGGCCCGTATTGCTGGGCGTCCTTTCGGGGAACTGTCGGGACACTTGATTGCAGGAGAGCTGACGAGTGACACGTCCTTCCCACAGCAGTGGTGGCGGCCCCAGCTCCCTGTCTAGTCACATTAGCTCCCCTCTGCACTCAAACAAGTCAGAAGCAATCATCTCCTCTGCGCCGGATAAGCAAATGCAAACACTGCCCTGGTGTGATGTTGATAGGACAAGAGGTGAAGGCGGCTAATATAATACAGACGTACCATTCGGATATAATAAGCCATTTAGAACGATAGTGGATGAAGATTTTCTGTCTTTCCCCGGATCTGTCTTCTTTTCCACAAGGGAGGGACTAGGTAGTTCGTGAGGAGAGTGCCGTGCAATTGCTTTATAGAGGCTAAGCCTCTCTGCTGCTTCTGCTGTTTTTCCTATGTGGACGATGAGAATCTTTGGTGCTGGAGGGCGGCTACTGGACCTATTAGTTTCACGTACATTTCATAGTGTTCCTAGGTCTTGAGAGCCCATCTAGCAACATTCACGTAAGTGGCTTGGTTTCCTAAGGTGAGAGCTGAGAGTCAGCTAAGATCAGTGAAGCCTTTTGATAGACTTGTCCTAATATTAAAAAGTAAAAGGGCATGATGGATTTGAAAAGCAGAAGCCAGCCACTTGGAATCTGACCTTGGATGTAATTCAGGTGTTAAGTGGAAATAATATTATTTATAAGTAAACTATTCTTTTCCTCAAGGCTGTAGGACCAAAGTTAGGGTGAAGCTTGAAAATGCACGAGGGTATTTTTGAAATAAGGAAACCAAATGGGGAAAAAGAAACACTGGAGGAAATAAAATCTGTGACGGCGTTTCCCTCTAATGTTTGCATTTATCCAATAAGCATTTGCTAAGTTGGATCTACACCAAGCAAGCAATGCTTTAGAGAAGAGGGTAAGGGAAAAGGTAGCTCGTGTTTCCACTGCAGTAGTAACTGTTAATTCAATCTTTTGTGCTAGATGCGTCCTTGCCCTCATTTCTGGCAACTGATCGCCCAGCGTGTCGAGTGGGGAGGGTATATCTCTTAGCCCCATAGTCCTTGGGCTTGACCACTTGCTTTGGCCGATGGAACTTTAGTGAACTTGATGTGACCAATGATCTTGAAGGTGCTTGTGTGGTTTGGCTTGGTCTCTTGCTCTGCTGGGGTCCGTCATGAGAGGGATGTGCCCTGCATAGCTGCTGGTCCAAAGAGAATGTGGAGACACGTAGAAGAGAACTGAACTTGAATCAAAGGCTAAAGCCAACCTCAGCTGACTCACAGCCCAACACAGGGCTGCTTCAGGTGGTTAGCAGTCTCATGAGGAATGAAAAAGTACAAATGCAAAAGCTCTAAGCAGCTGACTTTTGCAATGGTTTGTTACACAGCTTTAGTGCAGCTAATATAATTTTTAAAGTTAAATGAAAATTAATTGAATGGTGGGTATAATATAAAAAAGATAAAGTTTTTGGACCAGTTTCTAGATGATGCACTATTTGTCTTAATGAACAACAACAGTAACTTTAGTTTTGAAACTATTTAAAAGCCTGCTCTAGCTGAAAAAAAATCATATAGGGACAAAAAAAATTCTCCGAAGAGGCAAGTTTCTCCAGCCCAAGAAATAGGACGACCAGCTTTAGTTAACTCTCCTTGGAATTCTCATGTGTTTTACCAAGTATTTTCCTTGGCTGTCACAGTCATTACCCATTTCTTGCTCCCTTGCCAGCTCTTGGGGTGATCCCTGCCACTGTTGCCGTTGCCAAGTCAGCACCTGAGCCACGAATGCTCTCTGGCTGTGCTACTGCCATAATTGGAACGGAGGCTGCCAGCGCCAGTGGTCAAGGGGCTCGTGTCTAACCAGAGGGCACTGTCTCTTGTCATTGCCAAAGCTGCTGGAGCCAATTCGGCAGACATCGCGCCTCTTCCGATTCTCACTCGAGTGTTCATGGCAACCATCGCATCCCAGGATTTGTTCATGTCAATCAGGGCCGGGCTAAACAATCCTAGAGGCAGGCGCTGCATTGCAGTTGGATTCCTCTTCTCAGTCTCTGGCACGGCCTGCTCTTTGCAAACTCTACTTGAGCATTTTGACTTTCTTCTCGAGATGAGTTCTTTGCTAGGACTCTCCTTAGTACTTGTGTTAACTGTTGCTCTGGTAGGCTGCCTCACCAGCCTCTAGTCATCCCTTAGGGACACTGGAGTCACCCCAAGCTGGAGTCCCAGCCACGCTGGGATTTGCACACATCTTGTTTTTCTGTCGTGGAAGGTGACACTACGGCTGATGGAGATTTGATGGCCTGGAATAATCAATATTAAAACAAGGAAGAGATAGAAGCGCTATGGGAGAGATATTGGATGGCCTAATGTATTCTGAGTCAGCTCAGGGAATCAAAGACACTTCCTTAGCAGGAAACTCCTGCGTTGAATCCCAAGGACATATGGGATATACTGTAGACCTGGATGGTTCTGAGAGTGAAGGGCGATACCGAGATGACCCGAGTTTTGCAAAACTCTAAATATCTGTGACCTAGAATGGAAACAAGGTCACAGATGGTGGCAGGACAGTGACCTCAAGGGACGGTGCTAGGAGATGAAGCCATAAAATGAATGAGAGAAGAATGATCTTGGCAGGACTGTGAATGCTTGGAATGACTGCTTTTTATGCTTCTGGTACATCGTTTAATGAGATGGTGTCTAAGGATCCTTGTACCTCTAAGCTTTCTATGATTCTATCTAGACATTTAATGGAAAACTTCAGTTGCTCTCCTAATGCAGCTGCTGCATGTCTGCTATCTTAATGGGCTTGCTTTATATCCTGAATATCCGGAGGAGGTGGAGATAAATCAGCCTGAGTTCCATCTACTCCTTCGATCGAGGGAGAGAAAGATGTCTCATAATATTGGAAGAGAGAGGCTGGAAGGTTTTCTTGCCTGTGGGAAAAGATGATGGGCTGAAATAAATAATGAGCAGAAACTGTTTTTATGTCGCTCCAAAACAACATGCAGGAGGGGGGACGTGGAAAGCCCTGGGAGTCCTCCGTGTCTAGGAGGGTGACAAGGTTCGGACTCCTGAGTTTGGCACATTTGGGCTATATTTATAATCCCTATCCAATCGCCCTCATTTCGCTGAATTCCAACTTTTATTTCACTCACAGAACAACTCCTACTACTATTTTTGTAGAGTAAAGCTGATTATAAAAACTTTATTCTTCACCGTTTGGCTTAATTCCTTGTGTTAAAGATGACAGTAAAAACGCATCAGTTCAGGCCTGCTGCTTTAAATCCCTTTTTGGAAGCAAGTGTGTTCCTTCCTTCTTCAGCATCCTCTAATTCGTGGTGCATAGACTAGGAGATAGATTGAGGGTTATCTTTATTCCTTTGGAAAAGGAGAGTATTATAAACCAGTTAATACTCAAATTGAGAACGCAAAGACAATGCTTAGTCTTTTTAAGAGACTAAATTAAGAAGTTCACTTTAAATCTTTTAAGCTCTCCCTTTGGTGCATGAAAAATGCTCACGCATTATTTTAAAAAACAACGACAAACCTCTTATCTCCTTCCAAAAGCAGGTTAAAAGAACCGTCTGAGTCGTAACTGGCATTGATGTTGGGTTACCTTACTCTACATGGTAAAAAGTAATAACACTACCTCTCCTTTAAAATAGTGCATTTTTTTTTTTTTTTTTTTTTGTCACTTGGAATGAGACTTGTCCTTCACCCCTCAGTCAATGAGCCAGTATTTACGGAGATGAAATTCTGCACCAGATGCACCCTCCAGGAGAACACAGGGAGGTGGGAGGGGGCCCGTCTGTCCTGAAGCAGATTGATATAGGGCGGAGGAAATTGAGCCTCATTTTTTTTTTTTTAAACATCTTTATTGGGGTATAATTGCTTTACAGTGGTGTGTTAGTTTCTGCTTTATAGCAAAGTGAATCAGTTATACATATACATATGTTCCCCTATCTCCTCCCTCTTGCGTCTCCTCCCTCCCACCCTCCCTATCCCACCCCTCCAGGCGGTCACAAAGCACCGGAACCTCATTCGTGTTTACATGTGGAATGTGGCCCTCGCCATGAGACAGGAAAGAGAAAATCGTGCTCTCGTGCCACCCTCCTTAGGAGGAATGAGGATTGTAAATAACAGTTAATTCCCTCCCAGTCCAGTAAATAAACAAGTTCAAATCACGTGGTTTCCAGCCCAGGGCTCTTCCATCTGCCCTGAGGTCTGTGAGATTGACCTGGGATCATTACTCAGGGGTCCTGGCCTCCTTCCCTCCTCCAGGGCCTGCCCAGTCTTTTTCTCTGGTCTCTCGTTGTTTCTAGCTCTCTGTGCTTCATGTTATCTGCTGATTTGTTCTCAGTGGAAAGCCCCGGACGGAGGTCGGGGTAGGAAGAGGGCGGGCCGGGGTCCTCATTCCTTTGGCTTTCTCTCTGCGGGGTCCAGCTGTCTCCCTCGGCTAAAAGAAGCTGCCCCTCTCCAGGAAAGCCGTCCTGCAGGGTTCCTTGCCTTCTGGGGCTTGGTAACCGCTTCCCCAGCTTGTACCAGCCCTGCATTCTCCAGTCTGGTCCCTACACTCTGTCCTCACCTTTGCAAATAAACCTTTCTTGAATTTCCCACAATTCAGTGTTCTGTTTTTTGACAGAGACACTGACAGGTTGAAGGACCTCCTTGTTAAACTCTTGAACTAGTGGAGGGACATAAGGAGGGGAACTTCAGGCCCCGTGGTCCCTCGTGGCGGACCCATATTTTGGTGAGGACTCCTTCATTTATGTCATTAGGCAATCGTCTGACTTATTTACTTCTTATTGCCAACTTCGAATTGTTGAAGCCCAGCGCAGTTCTTAAATAAAAAATATGTGCCCAGCAAATGGAACCGATTTTAAAAGGAATTGCTCGTGGTGATTTAGTGAATTGTCAGGATTCTATTTCATAAATAACAAAATAGAAATTAGGAGCATGTCAGAGCTGCATTAGGGCTCACCCATAAATAAGAATCATTTTATTAGAGCTGGTAAATTATGCTTACTTAATTCACATTGTCATGCCTGCCACTTTGCTATATATCCTGTGGGTTTTTCACTCCCTGGATGTGTTACAGTTCAGCAAGACAAACATTTTGGGTAACTGATATATTAGGAATGCAGTTATGAGTAAATAAATGTTACTTTTCTGTGTTTCGTACAGTAGTGATTGGCTTTTCTTCTGTTGACATGTAGGGCTGAGCTTCATGAAAATGGGAGATTAATGCATCCTCTGTGTGTGTCTCTCTCTCACTCTTTTTAAGGCCAAGTGTGAAAAAGAAATGAAAACATGAAGAGTCTGTTAATGAATGTGAGATGCCGGAATAAAGGAGTCTTTGCTCTTCAGCTGTGTGGCATTGATCCCACTAATGGTTTGGCTTCTGAGGAGAGAAAACCTTTGATCCGCTCAGTGAGTTGACGGTCACAGGACAGGTGGTCATGTCATGCAGGCCAAGTCCGAAGACCTGGGAAGCAGGGCATTTCCAGAAGACAGTTTCCATAAGCGTACAGTCCAGACCAGGGACAAGACTGATACATTCACGAAAGTGTCAGTAACACTGAAGGGCGACACGGGACCGGGATGAGGGTCAGGGGGGTGGGAGGTGTCTGAGGGGCCCTCCCAGAGCCATCGAGCTTGAAGGACACGTCCAGGTAGAGACCTGTGTCTCATCTCTTCTGTTTGACAAGGATGCCCAGGTAGAGATCTGTGTCTCGGCTCTTCCGTTTGACAAGGTCAGTCCTTATCAGCACCCCCCCGCAATGTCTGCGGCATCATAATCTCTTTACACAGCTTCTCCCTCATCCCCAGGGCTCAGTGACCTTCAGCTCCCTCCTGCCCTGGGTTCCTCACCAGATGGTTCTTCACCCCTCGCCCCACCACATCATCGTCCCATCTCAAACTCTCTCCCCTTCGCCTTTGAAAGCACCTATTTTTGTTCTATTTTTTCAGGCTCCTGTCTACTAGATGATAATGGGATGAAAATAATGCATATAAAACAATTAATATACTATTAATAAGTTACCCCTTCCTGGGAACATAGTGCCTTCAGCCAATGAAGATGCTCCAGGTCAGGTGCCTTGACCATCCACAGGGAAGGTGAGGAGAGGAACTCTCTGGGACCCTTCACATCTTAGCACGTGGGTGGGAGCTCCCCATTCAGGGAATGACATGCTTTCACAGGCCTTGTAAGGTCTCTTCCTGGAAGGCTCTCCCCGCACCTCCAGACCTGCCTGGGGCTGCCGGACTGTATAGACTTTCCCTTAGTGTCACACTTTTGAAAGCACTCTCCTAGCTGAATATTTTGCATTTGATCCCCCAAATGGTAAAGGAAGGTACTTTTCTCATTTGACAGTTGGGGGAAGCGAAACCAATAATAACAGAGTGTAGGACCCAGGCCTCCTGAACCAGCATGGACCCTGCCACCCCTGTGGCTTTTCTGAAGATGCCACCCAAGTGAGTCTGATTTGCTTAAGACATCTGGGCTTAATTTCTGAAATCAGAAAAGAGGGGGGCAGACATGGTGAATGGATACATTGTTGCGGTTAGTTTAGCTCGTTGAAGCAGTCAGATGTCCTTTGTGGTGGTTGTAGTCACATCAGTGAGAGCCAATGATTTGTGCTTAAAGTTTAGTGAAACATTGTACTATATTTGTTTAATTATTTCCATTTTACAGATGAAGAAATTGAGGTTGAGACGTGCGAAGTGACTTGTCCGAGTTGACTCTGCTGGTCACAAGGTGCCAGGCTTCCCTACCCAAATCCTCAGTGATGTCTCTTTCACTTGGAGGATAAAGGAAGAACTGAATTCAAGTTATTGCAGACTACAAAATCGCTACCATTGTAGTGACTGTAGTCTGCAATTACTACATCTCTTAGATATTGAAAATCACATGTAGTAAAAGACTAATCATACACATTTGTTGGGTGTTAGTACCACAGTCCATCTCCGTATTTAAGCAGAGTTGATTGTTTAGAAAATGTGAGAAATAAACAGAGAGCTATTTTCTGGGTCAGTGAGGGTAACCCCTACCTTGGAAGGATTAATGCAGGCATTTATAGGCAATGAATAAGAATACTGTGGCCGTGTATGTGGAGGATCCAGGCATAGCATTTAGAAATTACAGGAACTGGAAAAATTTCCCTCCAGTCTCACCAACGTGTTCAATGAACTTGACTGAGTGCTTTACAGGGCAGGACTGTACTGAAGGCCACCAAGATGGACGACACTTGTCCCCTCCCAGACCACGCGGAATTAGGAAGACGCCACGGAGAGCGCCAGCCGCAGCTGCGGAAGTGCCTCCCATGGTGTCCAGCGGGCCAGTTCTCAGGGGACTTAGTTTATTTTTTATTCAAGTATAGTTGATTTACAATATCGTGTTAGTTTCAGTTATTCATACATACATGTATATGTGTGTATATATAAAAATATATATATCCTTTTTCAGATTCTTGTCCCTTATAGTACAGAATACTGAGTATCGTTCCCTGCACTATACAGTAGTCCTTGTTGGTCGTCTGCTTCATGTATAGTATGTGTACATGTCGATCAGGGGATTTATTGAAGAGCAGAATGGACAGAATGGAAATCCAAATGTCCTCAGACCATGTTCTCTCTACAGCCTATGTGAAGATATCCTAGGAACTTACGTCAGTTATTTGCCTCTAAATATTTTGTTTGTGGAGCAACGAGACAGAATTGGGTGAGAGAACCACTGCGCTCTACACGAGGAGGCCTGAGCTCTGATCGCCATCACATTGCCAACCTGGGGAGCCTTTGGGGAGGCCACTTGAATTGAATGGCAGGACAAACTGGTTAGGATCCCACGAGAACGCCTCGTGTAAGCCTCGCCTCAGCTGTGCCTGGCGTAACCTCCATCGCCTTCCTTTATCAACCCAGGCCTCGGTTGCCTCATCTCTGCAATGGGGGCACCGTCAGAGCCCAGCTCACAGGTGATGGTGAGGCTCAAAGAAGCTGAAAATCAAACAGAGAGGGCTTCCCTGGGGGCGCAGTGGTTGAGAGTCCGCCTGCCGATGCAGGGGACACGGGTTCGAGCCCTGGTCTGGGAGGATCCCACATGCCGCGGAGCAGCTGGGCCCGTGAGCCACGAGTACTGAGCCTGCGCATCTGGAGCCTGTGCTCCGCAACGAGAGAGGCCGTGATAGTGAGAGGCCCGCGCACTGCGATGAAGAGTGGGCCCCGCTCTCCACAACGAGAGAAAGCCCTCGCACAGAAAGGAAGACCCAATGCAGCAAAAATAAATTAATTAAGTAATAAACTCCTACCCCCAACATCTTAAAAAAAAAAAAAAAGCTGAATAAAAAGAATAGAATAAACAGGGAGCCCTGTACGTAGCACTGGGGGTGCCAGGCACTGTCCCACCACTTTCTGTATCGTTGTTCTTCACTTCTCAGAGCTCCACCTTCCTTATCTCTACGGCGTACAGATAATAGCTGCCTTACTTCCTCTTACAAGATTCTGCTGAGGGCCAAGAAAAAACCCTCCGATAATTGTGATTTCAAGAAGAATATTCTTTTAAAATGACAAAGATATATTTGTGGTGATAATTATTATCAGCATCACTAGCCTCGGAATTCCCCTGCTTTACAGAATCCTTGAGGAGGAGTGCAGGAACCGCAGTGGGCAGAAGGATCGCATTTCACGGATATACTTGTCCAGCAACGCGTCACCCCTCCCGGCCACCCGCTGCCCGTGGAGCCGTGCTGAGCCGTGACCGTGGAACACGGGCAGCCCAATGCTGAGGACCACCAGTGATGTGGAAAAGTGGGGGCGAGCTAATGAAAATGGAAGAGGTCCTATTTTTAAAAAAATTTTTATTGGAGTAGAGTTGATTTACAATGTCGTGTTAGTTTCAGGTGTACAGCAGAGTGAGTCAGTTATACATATACATAGATCCACTCTTTGTTTTAGATTCTTTTTTCCCATATAGGTCATTACAGAGCATTGAATAGAGCTCCCTGTGCTATAAAGTAGGTCCTTATTAGTTATCTACGGAAGAAGTCCAATTTAAGCCTCGTTCATGTATTGGAAATCCGTGCTGCAGTTTATCCTCCAGTCATACACCACGCTCAGCATCGTCTGCCCACGAGAACTTTGGGAGCGTATTGACTCAGTTGCCCCCACGAGTGATGAGCTCCCTGTCTTTGCCCGACGGCTCCCTGTCAGCGGGGGCTGCCTGTTGCCCCCTGGCAGACATGATGGGGAGGCTCAAATAAGCCTATTAATATTCAGTCAAATGCCAATAAAGTCCTTGTGCAATGTGATTCATTCACCATATTGATCTACCCTTTTCAAGCCGAGAGCAAATTAAGTGAGCATTGGCTTGTGTTACCTTGAAAACGCAGTACAGGTAAAAATCAAACTGTAATCTTCTGTGTACTTGGAAGATAAATTGGAAAGGCTATTCTTTTGGCGCTCAATTTAGTGTGCCCAACCACTGTCTGGGGGAAATCAGGGCCTCTGGCGGCACGGCAGGGTTTATCAGAAGGTGTCTCTGGATTCGAAAATGATCTAATGAACAATTCTGCTTGTGTTCTGCATCTTCTAAAAATAGTGTCAACAAATTGGCACCATCTCCTAAATATCTGCTTACATCCTATTTTAGCAGCCAACTCATGGGTTGCCAGGAGTTTATAATATACCCATCTCAAAATAAAAATGCCTCTCCCGCAAATTGTAAGAGAGATCAACAGATTGGTAGCAGGACAAGGGTTCTCATGGTGCCCAGTGGGGTGAAAGTCTCTCGGAAACTTGCAAACCCCTATTTATGGGCTGAAAAGCTTATAGAGTTTCTTTTTAAGGATGTTTTCTTTTAAGGATGTTTTTAAGGATGTTGATATTTTCTTTTAAGGATGTTGAAACATTGCTGTCTTCATGTTCAACTCTTGGGCCATTGGAGACTTTGACCTCAGAGAAGTGGGAGAAGGAGGCGCCTTCAGGATTCACGTCCACCATCATCTCCTGAAGATGATGAGGGGATGAGGAGTGAAGGGCCTGCTTTCACATCCAGCTGGGATGTGACCGGCTTCCAGCCTGGAGCTCTGAGCATCCCGCAGGCTCTCCAGGCATCGCAACAGATGTGCAGGGAACACAGCAGGTACCAAGCCCACAGGCCTGCCCCTTCCCAAACTCCTGCCTCACGGAGCTTTGTAAAGGAGATCATCACCACGGAATTGAAGATACAGTCAGGGTAAGCTCTATTCTGTTCATCTCTCTGTTACTGAGGAAGGTTGTGAAGCAACGGAAGTCCAGGGCCCTGCTCTTTCCATTTTTGTGTTTCTTTCACACCTGCCGGAAAACCATTTTCCCAGTCCTGATACGCACAGCCCCAGGCTGCACCCTCGCGTGCACGCACACACTCTCTCACACACACTCACACACACCCCTCAGCTCTCTCTTGCTAATTACTTCTCTCTAAAAACCACAACTCAGGATGGAGAACAAAACAATCAAACATCTTCACTTAAGGTTATTCTCGTATTTAGAGGATACGTATTAGCTTGAGTGATGGATAAGTCCAAATGTGTGAGGCATCGGGGGGGCCCCAGTGGTCTGAGGAGTCGCAGGGCACGTGAGGGGTGGGCATGGTGCTGTGGTCTTCAAGGATTTTGACTGATTGGGATAACAAGTCGTGGACTTCACTGCAAAGCACAGGATGACAGAAAGATCTGAGGGCTGTTCAGAGACCTGGGCTTTTTCTACCACCGAGACAGGGCAAGTTATTTTAGAGGATGCAAGGCAGATACTTTGATGTGATTGACTTAGCATCAGAAAGGTTCATCTCACTGAATTTTTTTTTTTTTTTTTTTTGCGGTACGCGGGCCTCTCACTGCTGTGGCCTCTCCCGTTGCGGAGCACAGGCTCCGGACGCGCAGGCTCAGCGGCCATGGCTCACGGGCCCGGCCGCTCCACGGCATGTGGGATCTTCCCAGACAGGGGCACGAACCCGCGTCCCCTGCATCGGCAGGCGGACTCTCAACCACTGCGCCACCAGGGAAGCCCCATCTCACTGAATGTTAAGGCTCCTACTCTGCCTGCTCTTAGCCCTGGATTGGAGGGAAGGGCAATACATCACTGGATTCAAAATTCATGGTTCTGTATAATATTTATTATTTGGTGTTTACTAAGATCTGCTTTTTAAAAAAAATTTTTAACATCTTTACTGGAGTGTAATTGTTTTACAGTGTTTTGTTAGTTTCTGCTTTATAACAAAGTGAATCAACTATACATATACATATATCCCCATATCCCCTCCCTCTTGAGCCTCCCTTCCACCCTCCCTATCTCACCCCTCTAGGTCATCGCAAAGCACCGAGCTGATCTTCCTATGCTATGTGGCTGCTTCCTACTAGCTAACTGTTTTACATTCGGTAGTGCATACATGTCACTACTCTAACTTCCTCCAATTCATTCTCTATGTCTATGTCTTTATTCCTGCCTTGCCACTAGGTTCATCAGTACCATTTTTTTTTTTAAGGTTCCAGATATATGTCTTAGCATTCGGTATTTGATTTTCTCTTTCTGACTTACTTTACTCTGTATGACAGACTCTGTGTCCATCCACCTCACTACAACTAACTCAGTTTCGTTTCTTTTTATGGCTGAGTAATATTCCATTGCATATATATGCCAGATCTTCTTTATCCATTCATCTTTGATGGACACTTAAGTTGCTTCCATGACTTGGCTATTGTAAATAGTGCTGTAATGAACATTGTGGTACATGTCTCTTTTTGAATTATGGTTTTCTCAGGGTATATGCCCAGTAGTGGGATGCTGGGACATATGGTAGTTCTATTTTTAGTGTTTTAAGGAACCTCCATACTGTTCTCCATAGTGGTTGTATCAATTTGCATTCCCACCAACAATGCAGGAGGGTTCCTTTTTCACCACACCCTTTCCAGCATTTATTGTTTCTAGATTTTTTGATAATGGCCATTCTGACCAGTGTGAGGTGATACCCCATTGTAGTTTTGATTTGCATTTCTCTAATAATTAGTGATGTTGAGCAGCTTTTCATGTGCCTCTTGGCCATCTGTATGTCTTCTTTGGTGAAATGTCTATTTAGGTCTTCCACCCATTTTTTTCATTGAATTGTTTATCTTTTTGATATTGAGCTCCATGAGCTGTTTGTATATTTTGGAGATTAATCCTTTGTCTGTTGTTTCATTTGCAAATATTTTCTCCCATTCTGAGGGCTGTCTTTTCATCTTGTTTATGGCCTCCTTTGTTGTGCAAAAGCTTTGAAGTTTAATTAGGTCCCATTTGTTTATTTTTGTTTTTATTTCCATTACTCTAGGCAGTGGGTCAAAAAAAGATCTTGCTGTGGTTTATGTCAAAGAGTGTTTTCCTCTAAGAGTTTTATACTGTGTGGTCTTACATTTAGGTCTTTAATCCATTTGGAGTTTATTTTTGTATATAGTGTTAAGTAGTGTTCTAATCTCATTCTTTTACATGTAGCTGTCCAGTTTTCCCAGCACCACTTATTGAAGAGACTGTCTTTTTTCCATTGTATGTTCTGGTATCCTTTGTCATAAATTAGGTGACCATATGTGCATGGGTTTATCTTTGGGCTTTCTATCCTGTACAATTGAACTATATTTCTGTTTTTGTGCCAGTACCATACTGTCTTGATTACTGTAGCTTTGTATTATAGTTTGAAGTCAGGAAGCCTGATTCCTCCAGCTCTGTTTTTCTTTCTCAAGATTGCTTTGGCCATTCGGGGTCTTTTATGTTTCCATACGAATTGTAAAATTTTTTGCTCTAATTCTGTAAAGGATGACATTGGTAGTTTGATAGGGATGGCATTGAATCTGTAGATTGCTTTGGGTAGTATTGTCATTTTCACAATATTAATTCTTCCAATCCAAGAACATGGTGTATTTCTCCATCTGTTTATGTCATCTTTGATTTCTTTCATCAGTGTTTTATAGTTTTCTGAGTACAAGTCTTTCACCTCCTTAGGTAGGTTTATTCCTAGGTATTTTATTCTTTTTGTTGCAATGGTAAATGGGATTGTTTCCTTAATTTCTCTTTCTGAGTTTTCATTGTTAGTGTATAGGAATGCCAGATATTTCTGTGCATTAATTTTATATCCTGCAACCTCACCAAATTCATTGATTAGTTCTAGTAGTTTTCTGGTGGCACCTTTAGGATTTTCTGGTGGTATCATGTCATCTGCAAACAGTGACAGTTTTACTTCTTATTTTCCAATTTTTATTCCTTTTATTTCTTTTTCTTCTCTGATTGCCGTGGCTAGGACTTCCAATACTACGTTGAATAAGAGTGGTGAGAGTGGACATCCTTGTCTAGTTCCTGATCTTAGTGGAAATGTTTTCAGTTTTTCACCATTGAGTATGATGTTTGCTGTGGGTTTGTCATATATGCCCTTTATTATGTTGAGGTAGGTTCTCAGTAGGCCCATTTTCTAGAGAGTTTTTATCATAAATGGGTGTTGAATTTTGTCAAAAGCTTTTTCTGCATCTACTGGGATGATCATATGGTTTTTATTCCTTAATTTGTTAATGTGGTGTATCACATTGATTGATTTGCATATATTGATGACTCTTTGCATCCCTGGGATAAATCCCACTTGATCATGGTGTATGCTCCTTTTAATATATTGTTGGATTCTGTTTGCTAGTATTTTGTTCAGGATTTTTGCATCCATGTTCATCAGTGATATTGGTCTGTAATTTTCTTTTTGTGTGATATCTTTCTCTGGTTTTGGTATTAGGGTGATGGTGGCTTCACAGAATGAATTTGGGAGTGTTCCTCCCTCTGAAATTTTTTGGAAGAGTTTGAGAAGGATCGGTGTTAGCTCTTTTCTAAATATTTTATAGAATTCGCCTGTGAAGCCATCTGGTCCTGTATCCTTAATACTTTAAATTTCTTGGTTGATTAGTCATTGAAAGAGGTATAAACATCACTATTATTTTAGATTTATCACATTTCCATGTTATTCTCTCAATTCTGAATTTATTCAGTTTGTAGCTATATGGGGTTCAAAGCTGTTCCAAATTGTTACAGTTTCCTGGTGATTTGTCCCTTTTATAATTCATTAGTTATATGCACTGCATCAAGTAAACTTTGCCTGATACTAATGATGAAACATCAACTTTCCTTTGGTTAGTATTTGTCCCGTTTTCTTCTCTTACATTATTTTCAGCACTTGTTTCAGACCAAATGAAAATGTATCTTTTATCTGGGAGGTTTTATCCAATTACATTTCCTGTGTATGTTCATTCAAATAGGCCTGAATCTACACCCTTACTTTGTGCCTTATGTTTGCTAGACTTTTGCTTGTTTTCCTACCCTCATCCCTATACTATCTTCTTGAAAACAAATCAAGCTGTTTTATAGTTTCTATTTTTTCTCTACTGGTTGGGAAGTTATACATCTTATACCTATTCTTTGTGGTGGTTAAGCTTAATTTTTTTTTTTTTTTTTTTGCGGTACGCGGGCCTCTCACTGCTGTGGCCTCTCCCGTTGCGGAGCACAGGCTCCGGACGCGCAGGCTCAGTGGCCATGGCTCATGGGCCCAGCCGCTCCGCGGCATGTGGGATCCTCCCGGACCGGGGCACAAACCCGCGTCCCCTGCATCGGCAGGCGGACTCTCAACCCCTGCGCCACCAGGGAAGCCCAAGCTTAATTTTTAATTAAAAAACACTTTGAAAAAAATCTCAAACTTACAGAAAAGTTGCAATTACAGCACAAAGAATACTGATGCAACATCTTTATGTAATACTTAATGTGTATTTCCTACAAACAAGGGCATTCTCCTATATAACTGCAATACAACCATGAACATTTTGAAAGTAGTATACCTGCATTCTTACCAGTTGATGCAAAGACCTCATTCTCATTTTCCTTAGTGTGCCAATAATTTCCTTTAGAGTTAAAGGATCCGATTCAGAACCACCAATAGCTTAAATTGTCACCTTTCCTTAATCTGGAAAGGTTCTTCGTTTTTTCCTTGATTTTACGTCCTTGGCTCTTTCGAAGATTTTAGGCCAGTTATTCTGTAGAATGCCCCTCAGTTCCGCTTCATCCAGTGTTTCCTAATTCCTGTTAAAGATGCACACCCTGAATCTAATCATACCACAGAAATGCCATGTGTTTCGTTCTTGGTATCCTATCAGGTGTTGTGTAATTCCAATTAGTCCTTTTGTGAATTATGGTCACTTTAAGCACTTGATGAAGGTGGTATTTCTCCATGTAAGTTTGCTCTTTTTCCCTTTATAATTAATAAGTTCTTTGTGGTGAGAGACTTTGAAACTATGAAAATATCTAATTTCCCATCAGATTTTCAATTTACTAACTGTATCAGTATAGACTCATGGCTTCCTTTTTCATTCAAGGTGTTACAATCTCTTATTAATGATATTTATTTTCATGTTCAAATTGTTCCAAATTTGGCCTCTTTAACCTGACTGTTATCTTTTGATGTGTCCCGTCGTTTTTGTGTATTTCCTATCCCTTACTTCCTATTTCTGTTACAATGATTCTGCTCCAAACCTGAAATCCGCCATATCTCCAAGCATCGCTGACTTCTTACAGTGGAGGATGATACTGAGACACCAAGATCTGGGCACTAGGTGTGCTCAGCTCTAATGGGAGGTCACAGCTCCCACCACCCAGGTGACACAGTGAGAAGTTAAATGTCTGTTAGTTTTTCTCTTTAAACTTTAATTTGAGATGAGCCACATCCACAGGGTGTTTATACCTGGTGACAGCCAGCACTCCTCAGTTGACTGTGGGGAGTCTCAAATGGCAGGCTCACAGGGAAGGCAGAGGCTTGTCTACCTGAAGAATCTTCATGGGCCCCATACAGTCAATCAATTTTCCTACCACCACACTGAGCCCAGGCTTAGCTGGCATGGGTGTGGGGGGAGTCTCTTGGGGTCTATGTAGGTGCTTAGTAAGACCTGGAATAGTAAGTGGAAAGCTTTCCTCATATGGGGACTGTTTCTAATGAAATCCTCCTTAGCGTGTCAGGAAGTGGAACACATCGCTAGGGACCTTGCCAGTGGTGGGGGGGATCGTGGGCATCTGAACATTTAACAGTGGGAGATGTGATTGTTCTGGAAGATGCCTGGGTGCAGCTGTTAGTGACCCAGGATCATTCAACATTTGGAGACAGGAAAAGAGCTGGTATCAGGTCCAGTGGGGCCCAGATGGCTGGGGGAAACTAAAGACAGAGACTTCTTCCCCAGGAGGGAAACAATGGGAGGAGTAGACCTCAGAGAGGCAAGAGGTCTTGGGATTGTTAAGAAAAGAATGTCCATCGACAGCTGAATGGATAAAGAAGGTGTGGTATTGATATATATACACAATGGAGTACTACTCAGCCATAAAAAAGAATGAAATAATGCCATTTGCAGCAACTTGGATGGACCTAGAGATTATCATACTAAGTGAAGTAAACCAGACAGAGAAAGACAAATATCATATGGTATCGCTTATGTGTGGAATCTAAAAAAAAAAATGATACAAACGAACTTATATACAAAATAGAAATTGACTCACAGACACAGAAAACAAAATTATGTTTACCAAAGGGGAAAGGGGGGGATAAATTAGGAGTTTGGGATTAATATATACACACTACTGTATATAAAATAGATAACCAACAAGAACATACTATGTAGCACAGGGAACTGTATTCAATATCTTGTAATAATCTGTAAGGGAAAAGAATTTATATATATATATATGAATCACTTTGCTGTTTACCTGAAACTAACACAACACTGTAAATCAACTACACTTCAATTAAAAAAAAAAAGGAACTCAGATTAGGAGATGGGAATGTAACAAGACCCGGTTACCGGAAGTGGGACCCGGGTAAGCTGGTAAGATGGCACAGTGGTTAAGCCTGGGGCTGGCTTCCTGCCCTTGAGCTCGGGCTCCACCTCTGTCGACGGCTGTGATCTAGGGCACAGGGTGTAACCTCTCTGTGCCTCCACGACCTCTTCTGCAAACTGGGATCGTGAACCAGCCACACCACAGGGTCGTTGGGAGGGTGACATAACACAAGTTAAGGTTTAACCAGTGACAGACACAGATGTTAGCTGCTATTTTCACTTAAGGACAAAGCAGAAGGCCAGTCGTTGGAACCAAGGCCCGAGGTCAGGCCAAGTTTTCAGCCAGTTGGACTCGTTCTCTCTGCTTCGACGTTGAACTTGATCCAAGGCTTTGAGGAGAGGCAGGTGGGCAGGGGGCGTGGTGGTGGCGGGGGAAGAAAACTCCCAACTTAGCAGCTGGAGCGTGGAGTGTGTCTCAGACTATCGCTTCTCCCAGGGGCAACGATGCTCCCTCACTGGGAGCCACTCGGTGCAAGTCCGCCAGGCCTGTGTCAGTTCCTCCATCATCTCGGGTTGGACTTAGGGAGTCACGATGTTTTCTATTTCTTTGGAGACAAGGGAAAGCCACGCAAACATGGCAAACAACGGCCAGTTCTGCAAGCATCTTTCCTCCCCTCCCCGCCTCCCTTCCCCGAAAGCACTGGAGCAAAGGGAATGAGGGTAAATTGAAAAGCAAACTCACCTTACAAGCACATAAAAAAGATCAAATGCAAGGGTGGGGGAGGAGAGGAGGTTGCGGACCAAACAGCCGGGCCTTAGGGAGACTTAAGAGGAATCCCAGGATTGAGCCATAAAATTTTATGGCATCCTAGGAATAGTTGAACGTTTCCTCGTTTGTGGTGCTGAGATTTTATGAGCCAAACAGGCGATCTTTAAAGCTTGTTTTCCTTTGCTCTTCAATAGGTTTAATTAAGCTTGGACTTGAGGCTTCAAGTTGTTTGAAAACTTGAGATTTACAACAAAACGACCCAAGTAACCTATATAACCAGTGAAACAGGTAAGGACTGGATTGGTTATGTGTGCGTCCCCAGTGGGCTAATAATTTGACACCCTTTCAAAGCAAAAATTTTAATGTTTTTCCTTAGCCATCACTCAGAGCATGCTGAAACAAAAATCTTTAAGCTGTGTTTGGGACTCCCCTGGTGGCGCAGTGGTTAAGAATCCACCTGCCAATGCAGGGGACATGGGTTTGAGCCCTGGTCCAGGAAGATCCCACATGCTGCAGAGCAACTAAGCCCATGCGCCACAACTACTGAGCCTGCGCTCTAGAGCCCTCGAGCCACAACAACTGAAGCCCGCGCACCTAGAGCCCGTGCTCCGCAACAAGAGAAGCTCCGCTTGCCGCAACTAGAGAAAGCCCATGCACAGCAATGAAGACCCAACGCAGCCAAAAATAAATTAAAAAAAAAAATCTTTAAGCTGTGTTTACACATCTTCTGTTGGACAGTGGTTACCATGGAACATTGGATGGTAACTCATCGTCCTGACGGTCAAACCTAGTGAGCTCCCTGACTCGTGGTGCTGAGGGAAACCGCCCCCACCCCTCTATTTCCTCTGAATGACGTGATGGGTTCCCTGCCCACTAGAAGCTTCTGGTATGTTTAAATGAGCTACGGGCTTAGACTTGAACACTTGGGGTGAAGGCAGGCACAGAACACTCTCATTCTCCCTGAAGCAGAAGTTCCTACCGGACACCCAATCCCTCCAGCTCCACAGAGGCCTGCCCTTGACTCACGGCAGACACTCTGTATCAATATGGCAACCGAAGCTGCCTCTGTCCCAGCGACTTCTTTATGTGTGGAATTTCTCCAAGAGGCATGAAAAATAAGTAACTACATCACAACTTAGTGTCTTTTCTTCTCTGTGTCCACTGTGTTTGATTAGTCTTCAGCTCTGGGTCGAAATTTTACTAGGTTATAACGTCTGTGGGCTGTTCAGCTACCAGCAACCTTTTAGACAGGCCATTTAAAGATTCGCGGGACACCATCCATAAAAGTCATTGGCGTTGCCTCTTTGGATGAGGAACAAGAAATAGTCAAGAGTTTCCAGTTCAAGTTCTTCATTTTACACATGGGAAAAGCGAGGCCCCCAAGGATACAGTGACTGGTGCAAAGCTACTCCATTTCCTGCAGAAGACCTGGGTCTCGAAGCTGGCTCTCCCGGATCTCACTTCTGCTTTCGTCCCACACGTGGCAGGGATGCACATTCTTAATTATTCTATTAAGCAGATACAGTCAGCACTAACATTTGCACCAGGTCCAATGTTAGCAAGTATTAGCACTAGTCAATCCGTGCTGTTGTTATCCCCATGCCACAGAGGAGGAGCCCTAGAAAGGCTACTGACTTGCAAGGTCAGAGTTTGTGAAAGGCTGTGTGCCCTGAGAACACAGCAGCTCTACCCCAGAGTCCGTGCTCCAGCTGCCCCCCGTGCTCTGTCATCTCCACCGTTCCACGCTACAAGCAGGTATATAGGTGTCGGCCCTTGAGATATAATATCTCCATCTGGAAAGACAGACCTTAGCTCAACAGGCAACATCAAATCAAGGTTTGACTACGTATCAGCTCGAAAGTTACTTTTCAGGAATGGTTTTCTTTCCAATGTTAAGATCCTTTGAGGATCTCAAAAAAAATCATTTCTTTCTCCTCATTGTTGCCTTGTGGGCCGAAGGAATGTTAATACGTTTATCTTCGGTGTCCTAATTATTCAAAGGGTTATGGGAAGAGAGAGCTAGGCTGTTTTCCCATGCAAGTCTCAGCCAGGAGAGTTCTTTTTTCACCTTGATGTAGAAAGCAAAGCAAGAAACATAATTCTCAAAGGTGACTCACACCTGCTAAGATTCCTGTGTTATGGGCAAATATCAAAGCCACGAGAGACTTTGGCTCTTTTTGGCTTTCTCAGCTATTTTGTGATAGAATGGAGGGGAATGATGTGAAGAGAGTCATCTGATTTGAGGTTGGAGTGAAGGTAAGTGTTTATCTGAAATCAGTCTGAAAAATCCTATAGTTCTTTAGGGGTCAATCAGCACTATTAATGAAAAGGCGAGGTGAATACACAATGAGAGTTAATGGGTCTTTTTAAAACGTTTCACCTGGGATTTAACCCACACTCTGCCACTCTTGGGCTATGTGAACGTGGGCAAAGTCATAGCATTTTTTTGGCCTAGACTCTAGAAAATGGACTTATTCTGAATGAACATGACTATGTTTTTGGGTTGACGTTGGGACACGTGCATGGGAGCTGCGTGAGAGAGAGATGCATGTTGGGGGGAAGGTAGCATGGCCCTTCTTGCCGGGGAGAGGAGGCTCCGATGGGGAACTCACGTGGCAGCTCAGGGAGTGGACAGGTGGTGGACCACCTTAGCCTGGCGAGGAAAGGGCTGTCATTTCATTTTTTTATTATTATTTTTTTGTTTTTTGCGGTACGCGGGCCTCTCACTGCTGTGGCCTCTCCCGTTGCAGAGCACAGGCTCCAGACGCGCAGGCTCAGCGGCCATGGCTCACAGGGCCCAGCCGCTCCGCGGCATGTGGGATCTTCCCGGACTGGGGCATGAACCCGTGTCCCCTGCATCGGCAGGCGGGCTCTCAACCACTGCGCCACCAGGGAAGCCCAGGGCTGTCATTTCAGCAGAGTGCCAGCCTCTGGGACTTTGGTAGAAGAGGATGCAAGTCACCCGTGCCTCTGATTTTGGCCATGAGAACGGTAATTGGAAGCGATGAACAAAGTCAGTTAACAATATTCACGAGTCCGTGAGAAAAGACCCCTTACAGAAGGCTAAAGGTGCACAACGTGTGAAAAGAATCCTCAAATCATTTTAGAGACATTTGGTGAAAATTGAAAATGTCCCATCATAACCGAACTGCAAATTTCAGCCACAAATAGAAATGCTAAGTGAGAGGTACAGTGGAGAAGGGGTAGAAGAGTCGAGAGAGATGGGAACAAGGGCAGGGGAGGGGAAAGGAATTACGTCGGAGGGAAACGGATTAATGGAAAACCCAACTAATGAGGCCCTCGAGGTGAGCTCCCCCCGCCCCGTCCCCCAGTACCACTGGGAATTGGGATTTACTCTTGAAATGGTTTTGGGAGAAAGGGCTCAGACTTGTGGGGAGAGCGTCAGGGCAAGTTTACTGAGCTTATCAAAGGGGATGTCTCTGCCTGTCCTCTCTGGGAATGAACCCTGGGGTATTCGTCAGCTGGGGCTGCCATCACTAATGGCACAGGACTTAAACACCAGAACTTTATCTGTTCACGGTTCTGGAGGCTGGAAGCCCACAATGAAGGTATCAGCCAGGTCGGTTCCCCCAGAGGCCTCCTTGGCTTGCAGATGGCCGTCTCTTCACCAGGTCCTCACAGAGCCGTCCCTCTTTACACAGCACTCCTGGCTCTCTTTCTGTGTGTCCAAATTTCCTCTTCTTATAAGGACGCCAGTCAGACTTGATTATCAACCACTCTAAGGACATCATTTTGCCTTAAACACCTCTTTCAAGGCCCTATTTCCAAATACAGTCGTGTTCTGAGGCGCTGGGGGTTAAAACTTCAGCATAGGAATTTGGAGGGGGCGGACACAACTCAGCCCATGACACCGGGAAAGAGGGAGAACAAAGACTGCGATACACAAGTCCAGTGAAAGAGGAAGGCGTGTGACGGGTGCTGAAGGAAAACAAAGCATCCATACAGTATAAGACATAGAATAAAAAGTCGTCTAAACAGTACCGTTCTCTTGCTGTGATTAAGACTTCTTTTGGCCCTGGCACCTTCAGAGACTATAGACTCCAGTGATGAAAACTCAGAAAGCATGCCAAATGTGGCCTGAATCAACACCCCTCATTTACTTCCCACTTAGCTTCACCAGAGGAGTCTTGCTGACTCTCCGTGACAGGTAGGCATCCTATGGTCAAAAAGATTTGTGGTAGGTTATGAAAACATCCGGGGATTATGTTCTAGTATCAGTGGTAGCCAGACTGGAATTATTGCATCTTGACGTGGTACCGTGGTGATGTCTCAGTAGGCTGAGCAAAGATTAAACTCCAAGTGTTATACAGAGAAAACACTTGTCATAGTTCCCTGCTGTCATGTTACTTGCTGGACACCATTGTCTGACCCAGGCCTGGACATCACAATTTTACATGCTGGGGAGCCCCTGGCTTTAGCCAAGACCCTCTCTTTCTGGAAGCAACGTTTGCTAACAGGCTCACGTTCAGGACACTTGTTTGTTTGTCTTATGGGTCGTTAGCCGTATTTGGATGGGCAGGATGGAGGCTTGTCTTAAGAAGCTTCCCTCTCATCCTTCCGCTGCCTGCACCTGCCAGCTAGCTCTCTGCCTCAGAGACTCCTCAGTCATCTCTTGTTGTCCTGAAGTCTGAATGTTTGTTAAAAGTAGGTGTAGCAGGTGAGTGATAGTTCAGACAGGTTCGTGTGCGTAATATCCTTCACCTTGGCTAAGGCAAGGTCCATGGTCAGAAACAAGAGTTTCTGGCACCTGGTGTTTTGCGAGTAATTGGAGTCTGGTGGTTACCGTCAGGAGAGAGATTGTAAATGGAACCGAAACAGCTCCACGTCCTTGTTTTTTGTTTCATTTATTTTCTCTATCGTTTTCCTGTTTTGAATTGCCTTGATTTCTGTTCTTAGAGTCATTCTATCCTTCCTTTGGGTTTATTTTGCTCTTCTTCTTCTAGCTTTTTGAAGTGGGAGGTTATATTATTGATTTGAGACTTTTCCTCTTTTCTGATACAGACGTTCGTGCCGTTAATGTCCCCTCTACTACTACTTTAGCTGTGCCCCACGAATTTTGATTTGTTCCCTTTTCATTTTCTTTCAGTTCCATGTATTTTAAAATAATTTCCTTGAGGCTTCCTTTTCACCCAAGGATTATTTAGACGGGTGCCATTTAGCTGCAGCTCAGGACAAGGTCTATTTTTTTATTTATTATTATTTGGCTGCATCAGGTCTTAGTGTGGCACACGGGATCTTTAGTTGCAGTGCATGCACTCTTTGGTGTGGCGTGTGGGCTTCTCTAGTTGTGGTGCGCAGTCTCATTAGTTGTGGCACGGGGGCTTAGTTGCCACGTGGCATGTGGGATCCTAGTTCCTCAACCAGGGATCAAACTCACGTCTCCTACATTGGAAGGTGGATTCTTAACCACTGGACCACCAGGGAAGTCCCGGATAAGGTCTATTTTAGTACATTTTTTTCATGGACACTTGAAAAGAATATGTATTCTACTGTTATTGGATGGAGTATTATATAAATGTTGATTGGATCTTGTTGCTTGATGGTGTTGTTGAGTTCTTCTGTATCCTTCCTGAGTTTCAGTCTAGTTATGTCAATTGTTGAGAGATGGGTGTTGCAGTCTTCAACTATAAGTAGAGATTTATCTGTTTCTCCTTTAGTTCTATCAGTTTTTGCTTCACATGTTTTGCAGCTCAGTTGTTTGGTGCATACACAATTAGGATTGATATGTCTTCTTGGTAGATGGACCCATTTACTGTTGTATAATGTCTCTTTCTGTCTATTAATTTTGTTTTGTCTGAAGTTTACTAATATCTGATATTAATATAGAGACTCCTGATTTCTTTTGATTAATGATTGCATAGTACATCTTTTTTCATTCTTTTACTTTCAAATTGCCTGCATGTTTATATTTGAGGTGAGTTTATTGCAGACAACATATAGTTGGGTAATGTTTTTTTAATCCACACTGCCAACTTCTTTCTTTAAACTGTTATATTTAGAGCATTTACATTTGAGTCATTACTGATATGTTAGGGCATAAGCTTTGCCCTTTTATTTTTGCTTTTCATTTGTTCTCTTTGTTTTTCATTTCTCTGTTTTCATTTTCCTGCCTTCCAATGGGTTTATTGAATTTTTTTTTTTGGATTTCATTGTGATATATCTATGATGCTTTTGAGTGTAACAATTTATATAGGTTTTTACTGGTTGCTTTAGGTATTGCATTATATATATATATGTATATATATATAGATATATATAGATATATATATGTATATAAAGCTTGTCACCTGTATTGGAGTCATCATATTACCAGGTTGAATGTATTTATCTTGTTTTGTGTGTTTCCAGAAACTGTGGTTTGGTGTCTGCCATTAATTTTGGAAATTTCTCTGCCATATTTCTCCTGTTCCCTTTTCTCCTCTTCCAGCATTCCAATTATGTTTATTTATTTTTCTCTATTAGGTGAGAAAGAAGGCTGGAGGGGGTTGGAGTGGGAAGAATTCTCTTCCACCTGCTGGGATAAATTTCTGACAAAATTTTTTCCCCTAGAGTAGGCTTTTGTTGTGAAACCAGTCTGGGCATATTTTGCAATGTTTACTCCTCTCCCCCCGTCAGAGCTGTGAGGGGAACTTTCTCAAATCTTCTCTGTGAGAACCTGGTGAAGTTTCTGGAGGAAAAGCCCATGGAAGTGTGGCTGCACCTCCCTCCAAGCTTCAGCCCAAAGGAGTTTCTTACGCTTATGCCAGTAACGCTCAGCCTCCAGCAATCCATCAGAATTATCACTTAGGTGTTCTGCCAGTTTATGGCTGCAGGTAACGATCTCAGCTGTGACTCTTTGTAGCCACAGATTTGGAGGAGGGGGCGTTTTCTCTGCCACTTCAGTTCTCTAATGGGGCCAGTAAAAATCTTTGATTTTTCAGTATGTCCAGCTTTTTCTGGTTATAAGGACAAAAGTGACGACTTCCAAGCTCTTTACATATTTGATCCGAGTCTGGAAGTCTTTCACACTATATTTTCATTGTTGTTTACTTGAGTTCGTTGAAGGAAGAGACTGCAAGTTCAGGATCTAGGATGCTGACTGGAGAGAAAGTAAGATTCAAAACTAATTGGGTAAATAAATTAAATGCTCCTTTGAAGGGGCTAAAGCCATCAGCATTTTAAAGATGGGAAAACTAGAGTTCAGATATTAAACAATTTAGCTTAACAATCAGTAGGGACCATATCCTGGGACTTTTGATCCAAATTTTATATTCTTTTTTTTTTTTCTGGTACGCAGGCCTCTCACTGCCGTGGCCCCTCCCATTGCAGAGCACAGGCTCCGGACGCGCAGGCTCAGCGGCCATGGCTCACGGGCCCAGCCGCTCCGTGGCACGTGGGATCTTCCCGGACCGGGGCACGAACCCGTCCCCCGCATCGGCAGGCGGACCCTCAACCACTGCGCCACCAGGGAAGCCCCAGATTTTATATTCTTGCTGTAAGCAACCTTTGTAATTTAATGTTATACTGCATTTACTCAGTGCTGTATAAATTAAAGGGAGGGAAAAACGATATGTGCTGAAGTAATGAGGACTAAATTTATAGAAGTTATTTATAGAATATATTGAACTAGATTCCAAAGGAGGCTAGACTTTACTTGATTGATGGGAGAGAGGGCTCCAGGTGTTTTCTAGGGAACAGAGTAAGAAAAATGAGCATTGCTTGATGGGAATAAGCCACCACAGGAAATGAAGCTGGAGAGTAAAGTGGGGCTAACCGTCTCATTTGAAAATTAAAAATAATTCCGTCTTGTGTTTCACAATCTGGACAAGTAGTTCTTGGTTTCATGTCAGAGTGACCAGGTGGTTAACTCTTCCACGGCATTTAAGATTGATAGTGTTAGCGGGTCTCTCCTCAGTGACTTGCCTCTCCTCCTGCACCATGAGGTCCTAAAAATCAGAAAACAAGACTTATGCATGTTGTTCTCTAATGCAGCACCCAGACAGTGCCTTTTGGAGGGGGCACATAGGAAGGCTGTGTGGAAAGAACGGATGCCTTGCCAGGGTGGCGAGTACTGTGTCTGCCTGAAGGTTTGTGCGTCAGTACCCGGAAGCAGGTAAGAATGAGCTGACGTTCCCGTGTGGATGGAAAGGATGAGCTAAAGAGGGGCAATGCGAATCAGGAGAGGCTTGAGGCACCAAAACAGTTTCAGAAATTAATGACCCAACTAACTCCTCGAATTGTAATAATGCTAAGAGCCTTCCAGAGATGCACCTTTAGGAAAAACACTCAAATACGTTTGGGGCTTGAACATCCCAGCCAGACTAGTCACAGACTGTCTTACGATCAAAGCAACGGGAGCTAGAGGAGGACTTATCTTCCTCCTTTGCCTTCCGATCCACAAAATTTCTCTGAGGCCCAGCCAAGAGAGGCTGCTTGCTTGAAGCTGGACATGTCCACTGGTCAGTGATGTTGCCTCCGGAAGAACTTTGGGCTGTAACCTTGGAGATGACGGTGGTCTGTCGGGTGTGGAAGCGGTGGGGTCCTGGAAATCTGGGGTATAGTCTTTGAGCCAGCTTCTTGATATGGTGTTCTCAGAGGGGAATACCCTCTGTCTCCCAAATTCTTAATTCCTTTCTCAGCTCAAAGAGTCAGACTCTTCGTCTCGACCATGAAATGACGTGGATATGATGCTTTCTGAGTGTGGCAACGAAGTAAATGAAGAAGTAGGATTTAGATAAAGCCATGGATTCATAACAGACAATTAGGACTGAAGCGTGAGAAGTAGGCCATCTCAGGAGACGTGTATTACGAAGTACTTCCCACTATTAGAAGTTTTCTAGAACGCCCCCTGAAAGGTGGCAGCTTAGCCACAATGTTATTAATAGCTCCTGTTCCAGGGAGTTTCTGCCTTATAAGTCACCTGAGCAACATGGTGTCATAGCTGGAGTTGTCAGGAGTTCATGGAGATTAAATCTGCCTCAATAGAAGAAAGGGAAACTAGGGATGGCTGAGGAATGAGGTTGATATTGTGGAATATTATGGAATAAAAACGTGTCCTGTACAAAGGGTCTCTTACAGCCATCTTAGAGATGCTTAAGTAGGTAGCCAGGGGCTCATGACCAAGGTAATAAGGAATAACCCTGAGCTTGCAAAATAAAGGCTAAAACAGGAATGGTGGGCTGGAAAAAGACAAGAAGAGGATTGTGGAAATCAGGGTGAAGGCAAAACAGTGCAGCCAACTGGCCGGCATGGCATTCCAGAGCCAGGGACTTGGTAATATCTCCCTAATCCCCCTTTCTGCAGTGTCTCTGATCCTTTGGGAGCATCTCTGCCTAATTATGCAGCCATGTAACTGTCAGGTAAGAAAGAAAATTAACCCTGTTTAGGCAAGCATCTGGCAGATGGAGGAGAGATTCATTACTCCCAGAAATGCATCTTGCTTCTGTCAACCTAAAGAAAGTGAAATGTTTTCTCCTGGAAATGTAATCATGGAGGTTATTCCATCACACTTTTAAACTTCTACTTTCTCCCTAAAGAACTTTTTTCTCCTACTTGGAGATGTTGCAGAATCCATTATTTGATACGATGCCGGTTGTTATAAGTAACATTTCTTCCTGCACTAACTGGATAGAAATGCTCAATTTAATATATTGGATTTGGGGAAACCATTTTCCCATCTTCTCCAGTTAATTGTACATTATAACATGTTAATTATAAGTGTAAATATAATGTCAAGGGGATTCAGGGAAAATATGCAATGACTTTCAAAAGGAAATTCAGAATCTATTTGTGGTTGGGTTTTTGGTGTGTATGTGTGTAGTTTCCGTGATGTCTCTTTTCCAAGGTCAGAGCTTCTCCGAACTGCCTGCTGTAGGTGTATAATAAAGAGGTAGGTAAGGAACAGAGAGCTGTAAATGGTAGATATGGGTTTTACCTAATATCCGTCTCTTTGACACACAACCAACTGGAGGAAATAGCAGGGTATCTGTTTTCGTATTTTTTCGTACACTCTACATACATTGTGATTGTGTTTATATGTCATCAGGGGACCACAAATTCCTTAAGCTATTTTCAAGTATTTGGAGATTTTCCTGTTGATGCTAGAGCTGCAGCAGCCTAATATTCTTCTTTTTTAAAAAATTGAAGTACAGTTGATTTACGAGGTTGTGTTAGTTTCAGGTGTGCAGCAAAGTGATTCAGTTATGTGTGTACGTGTGTGCATCTGTATATACATGTTCTTTTTCATATTCTTTTCCATTATAGGTTATTACAAGATATTGAACATAGTTCCCTGTGCTATACAGTAGGTCTTTGTTGTTTATCTATTTTATATACAGTAGTATGTATCTGTTAATCCCAAACTCCTAATTTATCCCACCCCCTCCTTTGCCCTTTGGGAACCATAAGTTTGTTTTCTATCTGTGAGTCTATTTTTGTTTTATAAATAAGTTCATTTGTATTATTTTTTAGACTCCACCTATAAGTGATATCATATATTTGTCTTTCTCTGACTTCACTTAGTATGATAATCTCTAGGTTCATCCATGTTGCTGAAAACGGCAAGATTTCATTCTTTATTATGTCTGAGTAATATTCCACTGTATCTATGTACCACATCTTCTTTATCCACTCATCTGTTGATGGGCATTTAGGTTGTTTCCATGTCTTGACTATTGTCAATAGTGCTGCTATGTACATTGGGGTGCATGTATCTTTTTTTTTTTTTTAACATCTTTATTGGGGTATAATTGCTTTACAATGGTGTGTTAGTTTCTGCTTTATAACAAAGTGAATCAGTCATACATAAACATATGTTCCCATATGTCTTCCCTCTTGCGTCTCCCTCCCTTCCACCCTCCCTATCCCACCCCTCCAGGCTGTCACAAAGCACCGAGCCAATATCCCTGTGCCATGCGGCTGCTTCCCACTAGCTATCTACCTTACTACGTTTGTTAGTGTGTATATGTCCATGACTCTCTCTCGCCCTGTCACAGCTCACCCTTCCCCCTCCCCATAACCTCAAGTCCGTTTTCTAGGAGGTCTGCATCTTTATTCCTGCCTTACCCCTAGGTTCTTCATGACATTTTTTTTTCTTAAATTTCATTGGGGTTATCTCTGGGCTTTCTATCCTCTTCCATTGATCTATCTTTCTGTTTTTGTGCCAGTACCATACCGTCTTGATAACTGTAGCTTTGTAGTATAGTCTGAAGTCAGGGAGCCTGATTCCTCCAGTTCCTTTTTTCGTTCTCAAGATTGCTTTGGCCATTCGGGGTCTTTTGTGTTTCCATACAAATTGCAAAAATTTTTGTTCTAGTTCTGTGACAAATGCCAGTGGTAGTTTGATAGGGATTGCATTGAATCTATAGATTGCTTTGGGTAGTAGAGTCATTTTCACAATGTTGATTCTTCCAATCCAAGAACATGGTATATCTCTCCATCTATTTGTATCATCTTTAATTTCTTTCATCAGTGTCTTATAATTTTCTGCATACAGGTCTTTTGTCTCCTTAGGTAGGTTTATTCCTAGATATTTTATTCTTTTTGTTGCAATGGTAAATGGGAGTGTTTTCTTGATTTCACTTTCAGATTTTTCATCATAAGTATGTAGGAATGCCAGAGATTTCTGTGCATTAATTTTGTATCCTGCCACTTTACCAAATTCATTGATTAGCTCTAGTAGTTTTCTGGTAGCATCTTTAGGATTCTCTATGTATAGGATCATGTCATCTGCAAACAGTGACAGCTTTACTTCTTCTTTTCCGATTTGGATTCCTTTTATTTCCTTTTCTTCTCTGATTGCTGTGGCTAAAACTTCCAAAACTATGTTGAATAAGAGTGGTGAGAGTGGGCAACCTTGTCTTGTTCCTGATCTTAGTGGAAATGCTTTCAGTTTTTCACCATTGAGGATGATGTTTGCTGTGGGCTTGTCATATATGGCCTTTATTATGTTGAGGAAAGTTCCCTCTATGCCTACTTTCTGCAGGGTTTTTATCATAAATGGGTGTTGAATTTTGTCAAAAGCTTTCTCTGCATCTATTGAGATGATCATATGGTTTTTCTCCTTCAGTTCGTTAATATGGTTTATCACATTGATAGATTTGCGTATATTGAAGAATCCTTGCATTCCTGGAATAAACCCCATTTGATCATGGTGTATGATCCTTTTAATGTGCTGTTGGATTCTGTTTGCTAGTATTTTGTTGAGGATTTTTGCATCTATGTTCATCAGTGATATTGGTCTGTAGTTTTCTTTCTTTGTGACATCCTTGTCTAGTTTTGGTATCAAGGTGATGGTGGCCTCATAGAAGGAATTTGGGAGTGTTCCTCCCTCTGCTATATTTTGGAAGAGTTTGAGAAGGATAGGTGTTAGCTCTTCTCTAAATGTTTGATAGAATTCACCTGTGAAGCCATCTGGTCCTGGGCTTTTGTTTGTTGGAAGATTTTTAATCAGAGTTTCAATTTCAGTGCTTGTGATTGGTCTGTTCATATTTTCTATTTCTTCCTGATTCAGTCTTGGCAGGTTGTGCATTTCTAAGAATTTGTCCATTTCTTCCAGGTTGTCCATTTTATTGGCATAGAGTTGCTTGTAGTAATCTCTCACGATCTCTTTTATCTCTGCAGTGTCAGTTGTTACCTCTCCTTTTTCATTTCTAATTCTATTGATTTCAGTCTTCTCCCTTTTTTTCTTGATGAGTCTGGCTAGTGGTTTATCTATTTTGTTTATCTTCTCAAAGAACCAGCTTTTAGTTTTATTGATCTTTGCTATTGTTTCCTTCATTTCTTTTTCATTTATTTCTGATCTGATTTTTATGATTTCTTTCCTTCTGCTAGCTTTGGGTTTTTTTTGTTCTTCTTTCTCTAATTGCTTGAGGTGCAAGGTTAGGTTGTTTACTCGAGATGTTTCCTGCTTCTTAAGGTGGGCTTGTATTGCTATAAACTTCCCCCTTAGAACTGCTTTTGCTGCATCCCACAGGTTTTGGGTCGTTGCGTCTCCATTGTCATTTGTTTCTAGGTATTTTTTGATTTCCTCTTTGATTTCTTCAGTGATCACTTCATTATTAAGTAGTGTATTGTTTAGCCTCCATGTGTTTGTATTTTTTAACAGATCTTTTCCTGTAATTGATATCTAGTCTCATGGCGTTGTGGTCAGAAAAGATACTTGATACAATTTCAATTTTCTTAAATTTACCAAGGCTTGATTTGTGACCCAAGATATGATCTATCCTGGAGAATGTTCCATGAGCACTTGAGAAAAATGTGTATTCTGTTGTTTTTGGATGGAGTGTCCTATAAATATCAATTAAGTCCATCTTGTTTAATGTATCATTTAAAGCTTGTGTTTCCTTATTTATTTTCATTTTGGATGATCTGTCCATTGGTGAAAGTGGGGTGTTAAAGTCCCCTACTATGAATGTGTTACTGTCGATTTCCCCTTTTATGGCTGTTAGTATTTGCCTTATGTATTGAGGTGCTCCTATGTTGGGTGCATAAATATTTACAATTGTTATATCTTCTTCTTGGATCGATCCCTTGATCATTATGTAGTGTCCTTCTTTGTCTCTTTTAATAGTCCTTATTTTAAAGTCTATTTTGTCTGATATGTCCAGCTTTCTTTTGGTTTCCATTTGCATGGAATATCTTTTTCCATCCCCTTACTTTCAGTCTGTATGTGTCTCTAGGTCTGAAGTGGGTCTCTTGTAGACAGCATATATAAGGGTCTTGTTTTTGTATCCATTCAGCTAATCTGTGTCTTTTGGTGGGAGCATTTAGTCCATTTACATTTAAGGTAATTATCGATATGTATGTTCCTATTCCCATTTTCTAAATTGTTTTGGGTTCGTTATAGGTCTTTTCCTTCTCTTGTGTTTCTTGCCTAGAGAAGATCCTTTAGCATTTGTTGTAAAGCTGGTTTGGTGGTGCTGAACTCTCTCAGCTTTTGCTTGTCTGTAAAGGTTTTCATTTCTCCATCAAATCTGAATGAGATCCTTGCTGGGTAGAGTAGTCTTGGCTGCAGGTTTTTCTCCTTCATCACTTTCAGTATGTCCTGCCACTCCCTTCTGGCTTGTAGGGTTTCTGCTGAAAGATCAGCTGTTAACCTTATGGGGATTCCCTTATGTGTTATTTGTTGTTTTTCCCTTGCTGCTTTTAATATGCTTTCTTTGTATTTAATTTTTGACAGTTTGATTAATATGTGTCTTGGCGTATTTCTCCTTGTATTTATCCTGTATGGGACTCTCTGTGCTTCCTGGACTTGATTAACTATTTCCTTTCCCATATTAGGGAAGTTTTCAACTATAATCTCTTCAAATATTTTCTCAGTCCCTTTCTTTTTCTCTTCTTCTTCTGGAACCCCTATAATTCGAATGTTGGTGCGTTTAATGTTGTCCCAGAGGTCCCTGAGACTCTCCTCAGTTCTTTTCATTCTTTTTTCTGTATTCTGCTCTGCAGTAGTTATTTCCACTATTTTATCTTCCAGGTCACTTATCCGTTCTTCTGCCTCAGTTATTCTGCTATTGATCCCATCTAGAGTACTTTTAATTTCATTTATTGTGTTGTTCATCGTTGCTTGTTTCATCTTTATTTCTTCTAGGTCCTTGTTAACTGTTTCTTGCATTTTGTCCATTCTATTTCCAAGATTTCGGATCATCCTTACTATCATTCTGAATTCTTTTTCAGGTAGACTGGCTATTTCCTCTTCATTTGTTAGGTCTGGTGCATTTTTAATCTTGCTCCTTTATCTGCTGTGTGTTTTTCTGTCTTCTCATTTTGCTTATCTTACTGTGTTTGGGGTCTCCTTTTTGCAGACTGCAGGTTCGTAGTTCCCGCTGTTTTTGATGTCTGTCTCCAGTGGCTAAGGTTGGTTCAGTGGGTTGTGTGGGCTTCCTGGTGGAGGGGACTAGTGCCTGTGTTGTGGTGGATGAGGCTGGATCTTGTCTCTCTAGTGGGCAGGTTCACGTCTGGTGGTGTGTTTTGGGGTGTCTGTGGCCTTATTATGATTTTAGGCAGCCTCTCTGCTAATGGGTGGGGTTGTGTTCCTGTTTTGCTAGTTGTTTGGCATAGGTTGTCCAGCACTGTGGCTTGCTGGTCGTTGAGTGAAGCTGGGTGCTGGTGTTAAGATGGAGGTCTCTGGGAGATTTTTGCCGTTTGATATTATGTGGAGCTGGGAGGTCTCTTGTTGACCAGTGTCCTGAAGTTGGCTCTCCTACCTCAGAGGCAGAGCCCTGACTCCTGGCTGGAGCACCAAGAGCCTTTCATCCACACGGCTCAGAATAAAAGGGAGAAAAAGTAGAGGGAATTAGTAGAAGTATGAGGAAAGAAAGAAGGAAAGGAGGGAGGGAAGGAAGGAAGAAAGAAAGAAAGAAAGAAAGAAGCAAAGAAGGAAAGAAGGCAAGAAGGAAAGGAAGGAGGCAGGGAGGGAGGGAGGAAGGAAGGAAGGAGGGAAAGAAGGAAAAAAGACAGAAAGAAAGAAGATACAGTAAAAATAAAATAAAGTATAATAAAGTTATTGAATTAAAAAATTCTTATTTAGAAAAAAAGAAGGGACGGATAGAACCTTAGGACAAATGTTGGAAGCAAAGCTATACAGGCAAAATCTTACACAGAAGCATACACATACACCCTCACTAAAAGCGGTAACGGGGGAAAAATCATAAATCTTGCTGTCAGAGACCACCTCCTCAATTTCGGATGATTCGTTTTCTAAAGGAGGGAAGGAAGGAAAGAAAGAAAGAATGAAGGTAAAGTATAATAACGTTATTAAAATTAAAATTATAACAAAAAAAATTTTTAAAAAAAACCATGGACGGATAGAACCCTAGGACAAATGGTGGAAGCAAGACTATACAGACAAGATCTCACACAGAAGCATACACATACACATTCACAAAAAGAGGAATAGGGAAAAAAATCATAGATCTTGCTCCTAAAGTCCACCTCCTTAATTTGGGATGATTGGTTGTCTATTCATGTATTCCACAGGTGCAGGTACATCAAGTTGATTGTGGAGCTTTAATCCGCTGCCCCTGAGGCTGCTGGGAGAGATTTCCCTTTCTCTTCTTTGTTCTCACAGCTCCCAGGGGCTCAGCTTTGGATTTGGCCCCGCCTCTGCGTGTAGGTCGCTGGAGGGCGTCTGTTTTCTGCTCAGACAGGACGGGGTTAAAGGAGCCGCTGATTCGGGGGCTCTGGCGCACTCAGGCCGGCGGGTAGGGAGGGGCCCGGAGTGCGGGGCGGGCCTGCGGCGGCAGAGGCCGGCGTGACGTTGCGCCGGCGTGACGTTGCACGAGCCTGAGGCCCGGCGTGCGTTCTCCCGGGGAAGTTGTCCCTGGATCCCGGGACCCTGGCAGTGGCGGGCTGCACAGGCTCCGGAAGAGGGGTGTGGAGAGTGGCCTGTGCTCGCACACAGGCCCCTTGGTGGCGGCAGCAGCAGCCTTGGCGTCTCCCGCCCGTCTCTGGGGTCCGCGCTGTTAGCCGCGGCTTGCGCCCGTCTCTGGAGCTCCTTTAAGCAGCGCTCGTAATCCCTTCTCCTCGCGCACCAGGAAACAAAGAGGTAAGAAAAAGTCTCTTGCCTCTTCGGCAGGTGCAGACTTTTCCCCGGACTCCCTCCCGGCCAGCCGTGGCGCACTAACCCCCTGCAGGCTGTGTTCACGCCGCCAACCCCAGTCCTCTCCCTGCGCTCCGTCCGAAACCGAAACCCGAGCCTCAGAGCCTCAGCTCGCAGCCCCGCCCGCCCCGGCGGGGGAGCAGACAAGCCTCTCGGGCTGGTGAGTGCCGGTCGGCACCGATCCTCCGTGCGGGAATATCCCCGCTTTGCCCTCCGCACCCGTTGCTGTGCACTCCTCCGCAGCTTCGAAGCTCCCCGCTCCGCCTCCCGCAGTCTCCGCCCGCGAAGGGGCTTCCTAGTGTGTGGGAACCTTTCCTCCTTCACGGCTCCCTCCCACTGGTGCAGGTGCCGTCCCTATTCTTTTGTCTCTGTTTTTTCTTTTTTTTCTTTTGCCCTACCCAGGTACGTGGGGAGTTTCTTGCCTTTTGGGAGGTCTGAGGTCTTCTGCCAGCCTTCAGTAGGTGTTCTGTAGGAGTTGTTCCACGTGTAGATGTATTTCTGGTGTATCCGTGGGGAGGAAGGCGATCTCCGCGTCTTACTCTTCCGCCATCTTCATGGTCCCCCCGCATGTATCTTTTTGAATTAGAGATTTTGTCTTTTCCGAAGTAATATTCTTATTTCCATTATCACTGAATTTCAGTCTTCCCCTCAGGATGCACATGGAAAGGCTCTGAGCTGGAAAAACTGTAAGGCCAGAGGCAGAAGACGACATTTATGGGCAACTCTGTCTTGGTCATAACTCTATTCCTCCACCATTACTTGGTGTCAGACATTCAGCCAAACACTAATGTAGATGAAAGAGCTGTTTACTTTATTAGCCCATTAAGCAAATGCTTGTCAAGCTCCTACCATGCTGGACGGTGTGGTAGCCCTGGTGCAGAAAAAGAAACACACAGACGGACCCTCACCGATGAGGGTAAGAACAACAGGGTTGAGGCACATACAGCCTCCCCTCAGGGATGGAGTCCTGTGCCCAGGGCGCCCACAGACCCTTGCCAGTGGAGGAAGCAGGGCTGGAGCATTTTCTAGTAACAGATAACACACTTGGCCAGACCACGGTGAAGCCAAGAGCACACCAGTCTGAGAATGGGATCTTCTCTAGCTGCCACTGAATAGCAGTGTGATTGGGGGCCGCTGACTCAAATCACCTGCAGGCCCAGTGTCCTCATTCATTGAATGAAGGGATTTAGAGGAAACTTCCCCACTCCTGGGCATATATCAGGAGAAAACCATAATTCAAAAAGATACATGCACCCCAATGTTCACTGCAGCACCATTTACAATAGCAAGGACACGGACACAACTTAATGTCCATTGACAGATGAATGGATAGAGAAGATGTGGTACGTATATACAATGGAATATTACTCAGCCATAAAAAAGAATGAAATAATGCCATTTGCAGCAACATGGATGGACCTAAAAATCATCATACTAAGTGAAGTAAGTCAGACAGAGAAAGACAAATATATGATATCACTTATATGTAGAATCTAATTTAAAAAATGATACAAATGAACTTATTTACAAAACGGAAACAGACTCACAGATATCAAAAACAAACTTATGGGTACCAAAGGGGAAACTTGGGGGGGGGGGAGGGATAAATCAGGAGCTTGGGATTAACATACACACTCTACTATATTATAAGATAGATAACCAACAAGGACCTATTGTATAGCACAGGGAACTCTACTCAATACTCTGTAAAAACCTATATGAGAAAATAATCTGAAAAAGAATGAATATATGTATATGTATAACTGAATCACTTTGCTGTACATCTGAAACTAACAGAACATTGTAAATCAACTATACTCCAATAAAATTAAAAAAAATAAAATCAAGGAAGTTTTTAAAAAAATACAGTTGATACAAACAAGCAATACTCACTCCAGGTTTCTGTATATAAAATACAGTACATGTATGTGAAATTAAAATCAGTAAAAATGAAAAAACATAAAGGAAACTTCAGTCTGTGTGTGTGTATAGACTGTGTATATGCACGTATATATGTGTATACGTATATATGTCTGTAATTATTGTAAATAAGAAAACAAAGCATAGAGTTGACATTTCTCATCTCTCGTTCCGGGTCTGTTGCTTTTCCTTCTTAGTTTTTGGCTATTTTTCTCCTTTTTCTCTGTTGACATTCACCTGTCATAACACACTGTAGCTCACCTCTGCCTCAAGCTAGCCCTTCTTTGAAATCTCTGCTTCTCCTGTTCCAGTTTTCCTTCCTTTGCCTAAACAGAGCATCAAGAAAGGAAGAAATCAATAGGAGAAATGATATGTTTTGATCAGCAGTTTTCTCTAAATTACATTTGTTAAAGTCTGGCCGTTTCATATTCTGTTTAATGTATTCCATCGAGGTCATTTTCAATCTTGAAGTTCCTTCCCATTTCTTTCATTTCAAAAGGTGAGAGGTTAATGTCTTGCTTTTTAAAAATTAATAGCAACTCACTGGAACTATGATAAAGGCAAAACGGAGCTTTATTGTGAATGACGGACATGGGACTCTTTTGGGGAAAAATGTATGGAAGAACTAAGGCAATGATGTATTTTTTTAATCCCCCCTATTTATAATGGATTATCATTGCATAAAATTTACATACGGCCAACAAAGTATGGCAAGAGAATGTATTGCTCAAACGCTCAGGTAACAACTTAACATCCAGTTAATTCAGTGGTAAACATCGGAGGAATCAGTTGCAAAGGGTTTTCGTGGCAGGGGAGGCCGTAGTGGAAATAACGTTGGCTTAAGTATCAAGAGATCTGGTTTCTAACCTGGCATTTAATAAAATTGTGTGTCCTTGGGAAAGTTATTTCATTTCTCTGTGGGGAGTGAGGACAACACCTCCAGGCCCAGTTATCCATCACTGCAGAAAAAATCACCCGGAAGCTTCCATGCCAGCCTTCGGTTCTGAGTGAGTCTGCTGGTTCCGGGTGAGCCTCGAGCCTGCCCAGGTTCAAGGGGAGCAGAAGCAGGTTCTACCTCTCTTACAAGAGCATTTCAAACAGGAGATACTTTTTCGGCCATTTTTAGAAAAGACATGCTTTCCACCTAAGCTACCATTTTTAATGCTTAATCGTTGCCTTGGAATAGGGATTATTATCCATTTAAAAAATAATCAGCACCTACTCAAATCTTCTTTGTTTATAACTTCTTGTAGGCTTTCTTTTCTACATATATATTTAAATCATTTCTGTATTTTAAATTATTTGCCCACAGCTTTTTTTAAAAAAAAAATCTTTATTGGAGTATAATTGCTTTACAGTGGTGTGTTAGTTTCTGCTTTATAACAAAGTGAATCAGTTACACATATACTTATATCCCCATATCTCTTCCCTCTTGTGTCTCCCTCCCTCCCACCCTCCCTATCCCACCCCTCCAGGCGGTCACAAAGCACCGAGCTGATCTCCCCGTGCTATGCGGCTGCTTCCCACTAGCTAGCTATTTTACGTTTGGTAGTGTATATATGTCCATGCCACTGTCTCACTTTGTCCCAGCTTACCCTTCCCCCTCTCCGTATCCTCAAGTCCGTTCTCTAGTAGGTCTGCCTCTTTATTCCCATCTTGCCCCTAGGTTTGCCCGCAGCTTTATTGAGACATAATTGACACATAACATTGGGTAAGTTTAAGGTGTATAGCGGGTTGATCTGGTACATTTACATATTGCAAAATGATTACCAGCATAGCATTAGCTAACACTTCCATCCCGTCACATAATTACCATTTTTTGTGTTGAAAACAGTTACCGTCTACTCGCTTAGAAATTTTCAATATATGCTACAATATTAACTATAATCACTGTGCTGTACATGAGATCCCCAGGACTTGTTACTCTTGTAACTGGAAGTTTGTCTACATATATTTTTAATGTTTATTTAAAATCCATCTGAGACTGTATTACTGAGGATAGAGCTTTTAATCTCTTAAGAGCTATAGGTTTGATAGATGTCACGCATATAAATGCAGTATCTTTGCTTCTCAGTTGGCCTGCACAATTCTCTAAGGATTGTTGTGATTGAATTAAGCCCTAGCTAGTATCTACGGGCCAAATCCATGAGGATTTCTCTGGAGGGAAATTGTTATATTTACTTGTTAGTGAGAAATATAAAATGATAAAAATTCCTTTTTGGCCTTAGAGAGAAGATATTGCAACCCCAGAAAAAGATACCTGGCTGCTTGGCCTTTCACTGGAGTCCGAGTGAAGGACTGCCCTCTGAGGCAGCGTTGACATCTAAGGAAAGGTATCACATCCTGAACTTACCGCCAAAACGGGGGAGGTTTTAGTTGATTCTGTTGTCAAGGTTCACCTCCTCTATTGTGTTTTGCAATTGATTTTTTTAACTTCATGCGGGCCTTTCTACTAATAGGCAAAATGCTTTCTGGCCTATGAAATGTCCACCTGTCCTGATTCCTCTTCCTTGTAACTACCTCTCCCCGCCAGGCATTCACAGCACTCTGTGCTGAACTCGGACTGGACCTGGAAACCCAGACAACCCTTCCAAAGCCTTATCATCTTCCAGAACGCTTTACACACAGAAGATAAAAATGTAGTTCCGTATAACACCGCGAGAAAACTTTTGCAAAGGTAAGGCATTATTCTCATTGTAAAATAATTCACTTTAGTGGGGGGAAAAAAACCTCACCTTGACACTTCTTGAGATAGCAAGTTAGCTGACTGCTGAGTTTAGACTGCTTTAAGAGCATCACCTTAGCACGTGACTCTCATGAATATTTCCCCCCAACTAGATGAGAACTTATCCCTCTCATTTGGATCTTCGCCGAGTCACCCCTTTGTGTGGAGTTGCCAGCTCCCAGCAGGGCCCGTAAGGACGGCAGAGCTCGAGTCTCTGACTCTATCCGTCTCCCATCACCTCCAGCCTCCTTCACTTGGTGGCAGCCCATTGTCTCCGTCTCTGTCTTGAACACACCAGGTTTGTTTCCTCCTCAGGCCCTTTGCACTGGCCATGGCCCTGCCCGAACTTGCCCTTCCTCCAGGCTTTGGTTAGTGACTCACTGTCATCATTCTGATTAGGACTGAATGCCACCCCTCCACGGGGCTTCCCTTAGCCCCTGTTAACGTCTGCTCCCCACCCACTCAGACTCCATTCGACTCCCTCTCAAGTCCAAGCCATAACCCCAATGTCCTTTTTTTCACAGCACTTTCCCCTAAGTTCCTTATGTCTTATTTACACCCAGGCCATCCCTGGGGACACTTGCTTTCCTCATGTAATCATTAATTACTCTCGAGTGTTCTGGTTGAAATAGAAACTATAACATTATCATAGTTATCACTTCTAGAAATGAGGTTTATTTATTTTTCCGTATCCTTCGTAGATGTCTCTTCACTAGAAAGTAGGCACAGGGACTTTGTGCCAGGTAATTATTTAGGCACCGGGGAAGCAACAGTGAATAGAGATTATGAGAACTCATTCAATATTTTTTGATGGAACCAGTTAAAGAAAACGAATGACAGGCTTTCATGTAATGTGTTTGTGCACAGACACATAAACGAACTGAAGTGATGATTTTGTGTTCGTGTTTCTTTTAATTTTTATTTTATATTGGAGTCCAGTTGATTAACAATGTTGTGTTAGTTTCAACTGTACAGCAAAGTGATTCAGTCATACATGTATTTATTCTTTTTCAAATTCTTTTCCCATTTAGGTTATTACAAAGTATTTAGCAGAGCTCCCTGTGCTATACGGTAGGTCCTTGTTGGTTATCGTTTTTAAACATAGCCGTGTGTACATGTCAATCCCAAACTCCCAATCTATCCTTCCCCCTCCCCCCACATCACCCCGGGTAACCATAAGGTTATTTTCTATGTCAGTGAGTCTGGTTTTTTTTGTTGTTGTTGTTAAATAAGTTCATTTTTATCTTATTTAAGTGAAGATTTTGGATCAAGTTTTATTTCATAGTTATGTGGACGTATGCTCCAAAAAATAATAAATAGGGAAAAACTCACACTCATTCAGAGGAATGAGATTGCAAAGAATTTGTCAAAAAGTTCAAACTGAAAAAGAAACTTGTTTAGAAAGGTCGCTTCTGCTACATTGCATGAAACTTCCTAAAGAGGTCAGCGACTCCTCCATTAGTACCTGGGGTCTTCTCTCTATCTTTGTCAATTTTTTTCTTTTCAACACTGGCCTTGGAATATGACAAGTTATTCTAGATAATTTAGGCAATATTCTTGCAAGTAGCCATAATGTGGGGGACCCAGATGTGGGGGACGAGTTTATCGATCTGTAGACAGAGCAACGATACTGGGGTCGCTGCTCGCCTTTGCACACGGAGCCATGGATGAATTAAGAACAGATTTTCCTTTGAGAGGATAAACTGGGAGAAAAAAGCTGAGGTTGTGTTTCAACCTCCACTTGTCTCCTAGGCTTGAAAGCTTCGGGCAGTACACGGTCTGCATCACTTCATGTGGAAACATGGGCGGTAGCAAAGACCATTTATTTTCAGTGTGTGTAAAACCGATGAAATCAAAATTAACCCAGAGAACTATTTAAAGTGGCGTTTATTTCTTTCTGACCCCAAGGGTGATTTATTCACATCCACACCCCAGACACGAACACAGCTTCAAATGGACACTTCAGCAGCTGGGATGTACTGAGTTGCAGGAGGTCCCACCTTACAAATCAGAATAGTTCAGAGAAGTGACACAATCATATGCATGTTTAAAGGCAACCCAGAACTGGGAACACAGGGAAATCCCACTGAACTGAATTCCAGTAAGAGACAAGCCCTTCCTAGCAGAGACCATGGGTACTTTCATCCCTGCCGCATTTTTCTTTACTCAGTATGTGTGGGATGTGGCACCCACCTGTCTTTTAAACGTCTGCCAACTACAGATTGGCCCTTGCCATCTGCCTCTACGAGGATTAAATCATGAACTGCTGCAGCCGCTGACCTTCCGCACCCCCCGAAAGGAGCTCAGGGTGGAGAGCAGGAAGGAGGCCCTCTGTGCTCTGGGAAAACCCGGCAGAACAGGCCTTCAGATAGTTAGATATTCTCAGGAGATATTATGAGCCCAATTCTTGCATCTCCTTGTATCTAGAAAAGCACTAAAATCATTAATGGAGACATCTGCTCCTCGTGACGAGCAGCCACCTTCTGCCAAAATGCATGGGGTTTTTTTTTTTTTCATTTATTTTTTGCGGTACGTGGGCCTCTCACTGCTGTGGCCCCTCCCGGTGCGGAGCACAGGCTCCGGACACTCAGGCTCAGCGGCCATGGCTCACGGGCCCAGCTGCTCTGCGGCATGTGGGATCTTCCCGGACCGGGGCACGAACCCGCGTCCCCTGCATCGGCAGGCGGACTCTCAACCACTGTGCCACCAGGGAGGCCCCCAAAATGCATGTTTGACTGCACGTTCCCCCTTCACTAAAATCACATCTATACTGACCTCCCTCTGCCTCTTCGGGACAGTTTCTCAGAGCTCTCTGAGAGGCTGTCTCCCAGGCTATAGTCCTCATTTTGCCCCAAATAAAACTTAACTCAGAACTCTCATGTTGTGCATCTTTTTAGGCAACTCTTCATCAGCCGCGTGTGGGCTGAGAGGAAGGTTTGGAATTCTGAGGACTCCCAGGCTTGGAGTGAATCCACACCACATCCTTCTCACGGGACCTTCACTGGGTGCATGGTAGCAGCACCAAGGCCGGTAAGCCCTCCCGATGTGCGCGGTACCTGGACCAAGTACGTGGCCGGGCCCTTCTGGAGGCTTGGGGATGTGCAGGATGGCCAAGGGAGCTTCCTAGGGCACAGGAGGCTCCTCCTGGATGCGAGGCCGCAGCAAATCAAAGCCTGCTCCTCTGGTAGAAGAACGGAGAGCGATCTCCAAAGGCTCAGGGAGTGGCTGCTCACGTGTGAAGTCTGGAGCCTCAGAGTCTCTCCAGTGCTCAGGTTTTAAGCCTTGCTGAAGGGACAGTCTTGACCCTGCCCTCAAAGTATGTGAAGCCAGGGGTAGAATGAGTCTAATTAAAGCTGCAACAAAGCCCAGACTCAGCCCAATTACAGATACGTTTGACTCAGCGTCCTACCATTTTCAGGGGCAAATACTACCTGTTTAATTCTCAATTATTCTTTTACGTGGGATGTACAGAGTGAAATTTTAAAAATTAAAGAGACAAGCAAAGAGGCAAGAAAATGTGATCCATTATCAAGAGAAAATTTTTGTCAGTAGACTCAGAGCCAAAGATATAGATTATGGAATTAGCAGACAGAGGCTATAAAATAACCCTAATAAATGTGTTAAAGTATATATTAGAAGACGTGAACGACATACATAAGCAGATGAGGAATTTCATCAGAAATGAAAGCCATAAAAAAATGATGGAAATTCTAAGATTGAAATAAGACATAGCAGTTTTATATTTGAATGCACTTAATAACAGAGCTTCGAAATATGTAAAACAAATACTGACAGAAGTAATGAAGAAATATATAAATCCATAACCAGAGTTGGAGGTTTTAAACCCCTCTCAGTAATTAATAAGACAACTAGGCAAAAGTTATAAAGATGTGGGAGATTTGAACATAACCTTCAACCAACTTAACCTAACATGAATAGAACAGTGGGTACAAAAACAGATACATTCATGAACATTACCATATGCTAGGCCATAAGATAAGTCTCAGTTAGTTTTAAAGGCGTGACATCATAGAAAGTATATTCTCTGACCACACATTATTGTTGATTAGAAATCAACAATAATACAATCTCTAGAAAAACTCAAATGGAACATTATGCAACAACAAGAAAATCCTATGCGTCAAAGAAGATATCACAACGGAAATTAAGAATATTTGGAGTTGAATGATAATGAAAACCCAACATAACAAAATTTATATTCAGCTAAAGCAGTGCTGAGAATGAAATTCATAGTTTTCCAATAAATTTATAAGGAAAGGAAATTTATAGTATTGATTTTTTTACTTTCCCCCATTTCCAACAAACTTCCATGTTTAGAAGCTAGGAAAAGAAGAGCATCTCAAGCTCAAAATTAATAGAAGAGAGAAAATAATTAAGAGCAGAAATCAATGAAATAAACACTAGACAAAAATCAACAAAATCAAAGTGGCTATGTTAAAAAAGATTTACAAAATTAATAAACTCCATGTTAGATTAATCAATAAAAAAGAAAGAAAGCACAAGTAATCAATATGAGAAAATTTAAAAGGACCTATCAATAAATATAGACAAAACACACACACACAAAAAAAATAAAAATAAATAAATAAATATAGACAAAATAAAGACAAAAATGAAATATTATGAACATATGCCAATAAAGTCAACAATATAAGTGAAATAAGTTCGATTAAAATGAACGCAAGAAGAAATAAGAAACCTGGAAACATATATATACTAATATATTTACAATTTTAAAAGAGACACATCAACAAAGACAGTTTGAGCCCAGGATGACTTCACTAGTGAATTCCTTCAAACATTTAAAGAGAAATATTACCATTTTTGCACATTTTTTTTCCAGGAAGGGGAGGAGGAGAAAACACTTCTCAGTATTTTTATGAGGCCAGTATAACCATGAGGCCAGAAATCTGACAGGGATATTACTAGAAAAGAAAAATACAGATTAAAATCCTTCATAAGCATGGTGACATAAACAGGACAGTAGTTTTTAAAAAAAAATTTATTTTATTGAAGTATAGTTGATTTACAATGTTGTGTTGATTTCTGCTGTACAGCAAAGTGATTCAGTTATATATACATTCTTTTTCATATTTTTTCCATTGTGAATATTGGATATTGAATATTGTTCCCTGTGCTATACAGTAGGGCCTTGTTGTTTATCCATTCTATATGTAACAGTTTGCATCTGCTAATCCCAAACTCCCAATTCTTGCCTCCCCCTTCCCCCCTTGGCAAACACAAGTCTGTTCTCTATGTCTGTGAGTCTGTTTCTGTTTCGTAGCTAGGTTCATTTGTGTCCTATTTTAGATTCTACATATAAGGACAGTAGTGGGGTTTTTTTTCGGGTTTTTTTTTGGTAGAATTAATTTATGGGAAGACGGGTAGGGTAAGGTTCTACATTTTGATGTTTTGAAGTTTGTAGTTATATGATGTATAAAATTACCACACTCAGTGAATGATCCACTAACGATGTGTGCAGTTTATTATATGAAAATTATACCTCAGTAAAGACAAAATGAAGCAATTATGAAGATGATGTAATTTCCATCAGTGAGAAATGCTGCTAGAGTCTTCATAAGCACATGCCACTTAATAATGATATTCATGCACTGCTTTATTAAGCACTTTAACCTTTACGCTCTAATTCTCATGATAAACACATTACGTTTGTGATGTTATTCCCAAACTCTGGAGGATAACTGGCTTACTCTAGGCTTTAGAGAGTGAGTGTGCAGCAAAATCAGGACAGAGACCCAAGATTGTTGCCTCTTAGTTTATGCTTTTCCAAGAAACAATAGTTACTCTGCTGCTGCACTGTCCTTACCTCAGAAAACTCCTGCTGTAGCAACGTTTGTTGTTGAGGTCTCTGAAATACCTGTTTTGTTCTGAACCTCTGAACTTTCTTGGCTCAAAATTGGAATGACAGCCTTTAACACATGATTATCATTTTATAGCAGTGTATGCATTTAGAATTCTGACTTATGATTCACCCAGTTATCTGAATTAAAATATTTTCCTTGCCTTCACTGTTGGGCTTTGAAGTACCCCCGTAAACCCACCTACCCCTTTCCCCAGAGTCTGGGGTAGGCGCTTCAATATGCCCCCACAGCACCATAAGATCCCCCACCATAATGCCCATCACAAGATACTGGACCTTCCAGTTTATGCGTCTGCTTCTACCCAGCGGTGAGCTCAGGGATTTTCTGCTTGGAGGAGAAATTATTTCGTATTCATCTTTTATCCCAGGGCTTATTACAGTGGCATTCAAGGGTCAGTCAATAAATACTACTGAATGACTAAACAAACAGGGTAAATAAATGCCTTAGGAGAATCGGTCACCCCCCGGTCTGCCATATCTCACCACGACTACATTGATACATTGATTAATAATTTGCCTGGAAAGAAGCTCCTTTATGATGGTGTGGATGATAGTAAAAGTAATATTTTCATCGTGTTATTAAGTGCAGTGTTGTTCAACCTGTCTGCTTACCTGCCAACGTACGGTCTGGGGCAGAGATCACGTCAGCTTTGCTGTCGTATCTACAGCAGTTTGGAGAGTTATTGGCACACGGTAGTGGCTTACTTTCCTGGATGAATAAATACCTTTTTATGATGATTATATAATACATGTACAGTTCTGTAAACATTATATATATTAGTCATGCTTTACATGTACATATATAAATTTAAACTTATCCATCTTTTTCTTCATTGATTGTGATTTTTGTCACTTGTTTAATAATTGCTTCTTTTCCCCAAGGCACTGTCTTTATTTTTTGGTAAGATTTGGGGGTTTGATTTTTATATATTGATAGTTAATTCATTAAAATTGTTTTCTTTTTGTGGTGTGAGGTAGGTATCAGATTTTTTAATGTATGCGTAAACAATTTTCCCAGCTCTATTTATTGAATAGCTTAGCTTTTCTTCTCTGATTTGCAATGTCATTTATCAATGTTCTATAATTAATAGGCATTCTTTTCTATTATATATGTTGGCATTGATATCATAGTGTTTTCATTACTACAGTTTTGTAAGTCTTGATAACTAGTAAGAAATGTTTTGTTCCTTTTCTTCTCTCGTCTTGATCTTTCTTCTTAGAGGTTTTTAAAAAGCAAATTTTTCTTTTGTTGAAGCTCATTTGCTTTTTTCTTTTTCCATTTTATTGATTTCCTACCTATTATGTCTGCCCTATTTTTAAAAGCTTATTCTAAGCTTTTAAGTTCTTCAGACATTTACTTTTAATCTTTTTCTTTTATTAATGCACATATTTCCCTTTTTCTTGGTCCTACTATAGATGACTATGATGTAGTACACTTTTTGGTATTCGATTCTAAATATGTCTTAGTTTCCTACGTGAATAACTTATTATCTTGAGTAATTTGAGTCCATTTAAGTCTGTGCTTGTTGCTGATTTCTAATTACTTGGAGTTTTGCTCTGAGAATCTGATCTGAATGTGTATCACTCACACTCTAGCAGGAAGCAGATGCCGTACTCAAGTGGGTAATGGAGGAAGGTTTAATGAAGAGGCTGCTCATAAATATGTAAGCAGGGTTACAGGAAACCAAGAGCGATGGTTGAAATGCTCTAAACTAGCAAGATGGAGGAGCCATTACTACCCTCAGGACTGAAGGTTAAGGAGGGGCAAAGTTGACCAGAACCCAGAGATAGTAGCTGTTGTTGTAGCAGAGGGTTTCCTGACAGGGGCTGTGGTCTTGGTAGAGAAACTTACTTCAACATATAACGACCCATCACAGAGGAAACCAGGAAATAAGTAAGTACCCTGATCTCACTCTGTTCTCCAGTCCAGTCTCCACCAATGCTTCCCATTTATGCGAAACAACCAGAAGCCAGATGGCAAAGGGAACCATGGACGAAGTCCAGCCAGTTCAGCCTCCCAGGGTAGAGGCAGATGGAAGAAAGGCAGAGGGTGGGTTTGGATGGTATAATGAAAGTGTCCAGTACTGTTCATTCTTTCTGTCCCCTCCAAAGCTTCACTCACCTGTTTGTTTGGCATTCAAGTAAAATAAATGTGTTCTCAATGCTGGGGACAACAAAGTTCCATGAGCTGCCGTATAGATTGAGTGATGTCAATACCTGAAAGATAAAATGTTAGCCACCCCGAGCTGCCCACCATCAACTGAATGTTTTTTCCTGATATTCCAAATCATAAGATTGGATATTAACAGTAATATTAAATTATCCCTTGGAAATGGTATATATCAGAACAGGCACAAGTTAATTGCACAGGTAGCTGGGTCATTTACTCACCTGGAAACTGTGCCTATTTCTGTGTCTACCGCTTTGCCCTCAACACACACCTGTGGCCTCATGAGGGTTCCCTATGAAAAGTTAACAAAAAGGGTAGGTCTGGTTTGCAGATGGATTTGCATAATACACACATAGATAACCAAATGTATTACAGCTCCACACAGGGATGGTGGATTTGGAAAAAAAACAGTGATGATGGGCAATCACTTGGGGGTCAAGCACTAAGTTTCCACCGGGGTCAATAGGAGGCCAGGAACTGCTTACCAGCTTGAGGCTAGTTACTGGCAGAAGACGGCATGGCTTCATTCCCAAACCCAAGGGACCATGCAGTGATTCTTTCTTTGGGATTTTTCAGTTGCTGTTAAAATATATTATCTGCCTCTCACACAGGAAATACCGTAGCATATCTTGACACACAGCATAAGTGACAAGACAGCTTGAACTACTTCTTGGACATGATACGGAAGTCTAAGCAGTAGACCTTCTTGTTCTTTACTCTTTCCACCCGCTCCCCCGTGCAAACTGGCCATCTTAAGCGTTACTCAATAATCATATTACAAGATCATGCTTACATATCCTATATGTAGCCTTCAGAAAGCAAAAAGTCCATCAACAGTTATGTCTATTTCTTTGAAATGGGTGCTACAAAGTGTCACAGTATATTTTCACTTTAGAGTGAAAGTGAAAGAGTTTAGGTCTCCAAACTCTTGTGGGGCTTATCTCTTACCCTCTCACCCTTGCTACTTCCTCTCATCAGCTCCAGTGAGCAAAACGTCATCAACGTGATGTGGTACCTGATGTGATGTTAAGACATTCAATTCCCTCTAGTCTGTCTTAGGACCAAAGCAGGAGCGATGGATGATGTAGGGGTGCTGATGCTCCTGCCACAAGAGATTGAGTTGTTTCTGATCATCTTTACTGACAGAAATGGGGAAAATTATCAATATATGCCAGGTCAACAGCCCTATACTCGGTGGTAGAGCAATGTTGATTTGCTTCAGTAAAGATACCACATGTGGAACTACAGTTATGATGGACATGAGCCCCTGATTAAGTGTGCGATAACCCACAGTCCTCCTCCAAGACTCATCTGGGTTTTGTACCATTCAAACGGGTAAGGCAGAGTGACTTCCCTGGTGGTCCAGTGGTTAAGACTCCGCCTTCCAATGCATGGGGTGCAGGTTCAATCCCTGCTTGGGGAGCTACGATCCCACAAGCCTTAGAGCCAAAAAAACAAAACATAAAACAGAAGCAATATTGTAACAAATAAAGACTCCTGTTTTCCTCCTGTTTGTACAATGTTTTTTAAAAAATCCCTGTGACAGAGTTCTCCTGGTGTGAACCGCATGGGTTATGGCTTCAATAGCAACCAGAAGTGACAGCTCCTAGGTCCTCATTGGGAGAAGCTTCCTACGTGGGGGAAAGAGGGCTGGAAGGCATGAACCCTGAGTGGGAGGAGGGTGCTGCAGCATCACCGGTGCAGGTGAGGGTCATGGCAAGGATGCTGGCCGCCAGAGCCACACTCGGTCTCAGTTACGCTCACCTTTTTGCTGAAGAACAGGGGGAAGCCTGTCCCCTTTCCCTCTCCGAATCGATCCAGAGAAGGTGGCCCTGGCCGGCTTGCCACTCTGTAGAGCCTCGAGTTGGCCACCAGGAGGCAGTGCTGTCTCTTCTCAGACGCAAGGGTAGAAGGTCCCGCCTGGATCGGAGGTGAGTTCTCGGGTGACCTGTGGGAGGTGTGAAGACAGAGAAAGGTGGAGACAAAGAGGGCTTTTCTCTCCCACTCCGATGTAGGGAGGAACCTGTCGCCACCCTGGGGTGTTCTGATCGCAAGCATTTAAGCGGAGCCTAGAGGATCCCCACCCCGGCAGGTGGCGATTGAAGTTTCCCTCCAGAAGGTATTTGCCTGGTTCACCAGAAAACACCTGACGTTCAATGCTTTAGTCCAATGAGTTCCCTGAAGGCAGGGCTACTGCCTCTTCATCTCTCTCCTAGCATCCGGCGTGTGCTTAACTGACAAGTCGTCCAGTGAGTGATTTAATACATAAAGCATCTGACCTTTGTTAAGACGCTGCTTTCGGAGGCAAGCACCAGGTTTCCACGTCGGCCCTCCTACCGGTCTGTCGCTGAGAAATAACTTCTGTCTGAGCCTCCACTCCCCGTGTGTAACTCACTCGCAGATGTAAAGTTGAACTCTGCTGAAGGCAGGGACACAGTTACGGATGCATGTTTTTGAAAGGAAAAAATGGTTGTGAATGTGAAATTCACGTTTCTTCCTTGACTGTTTTAGACCTTATAGGGTAGAGTAAATTTCTTATGTGAAGGCACCTAGAGATTTGCCTCATGGCCCTCAAGGCATGATTACCAGGGGGTAAGGGAGAGACGGATAAATTGGGAGATTGGGATTGACATATACACACTACTGTGTATAAAATAGGTAACTAATAAGAACCTATTGTATAACACAGGGAACTCTACTCAATACTCTGTAACGGCCTATATGGGAAAAGAATCTTAAAAAAGAGTGGAGGGGGCTTCCCTGGTGGCACAGTGGTTGAGAGTCTGCCTGCCGATGCAGGGGACACGGGTTCGTGCCCCGGTCCGGGAAGATCCCACATGCCGCGCAGCGGCTGGGCCTGTGAGCCATGGCCGCTGAGCCTGCGCGTCCGGAGCCTGTGCTCCGCAGCGGGAGAGGCCACAACAGTGAGAGGCCCGCGTACCGCCAAAAAAAAAAAACAGAGTGGAGGTATGTATATGTATAACAGATTCACTTTGCTGTACACCTGAAATCAACACAACATTGTAAATCAACAATACTCCAATAAAAATTAAAAATAATAGTAACACATTGTCTGAGCTGAGAGTGCAAAATGGGTGGAGAGCCCGTCCACTCGATTTACAGCCTGGACAGCGGCCTGCATCGTGGACGAGGAGGCTTGTCTGTGGACGCTTCAGGGATGTGGCCTGGTTAGTTTCACGTTGACCCTCCCCAGTTATCCCTGACCACCCCCGTCAGGGGGCGCTAGATAGTAAGGTTCTCGGGAGTAAGAACTATGCTTGGGGTGGGATAGGGAGGGTGGGAGGGAGGGAGACGCAAGAGGGAAGACATATGGGAACATATGTATATGTATAACTGATTCACTTTGTTATAAAGCAGAAACTAACACACCATTGTAAAGCAATTATAACCCAATAAAGATGTTAAAAAAAAAAAGAACTATGCTTCATTCATCCAGTAACTCGTTCAATATCCCCTACACACTCCTCGTCCACTTGCCTTCTTGGGTCCTTCAGACTGTGTCCTCTGGGTGTGTGTGTCCCCATGGCAACCTCTCCATACTCAATAAAAGCCATAGGTTTGCACCACCCAACACGAACCTTAGGTCTGCATGTTTCCTTCACCTCAGCTACACCTTTTCTTACATTACCCAGGATCAGCCACTATCCAACGCGTCATCCCAGCCAAGCCAGAAACACCCTCAAATACAGCTGGTCCTTTTCCACTCCACTCCACTTCCTATTCCGTCGTCCATTCCATCACCTTCATGATGTCATATCTTCACGTTTTGGCGTCGCCAATGTTGGAATAGCTTGTCACTTACCATCTTACCACCCTCTTTCCTTCCTGTCCAGCTCCTTCAACATTCTGTGAGCTCAGCCACGGCAGGGAGGGTCTTGCATTCCCAGTATCTTCCGCTGGTGTTGGCCATATGGAGTCCTGAAATCAGCGTTTGGGAAATGATCAGATAAAAGAATGGCCCATACGTTCTGAGTCGTGAAAACTCTCTCAGTCAGGGATGTTTACTGCTTTGCTGGGAGATGCATGCAAATTCCTACTTTAGGGAAAGTTGGGATTTTCATAGGCATATTGAATCATCTCTTAAATGATAGAAAATTTTAATATATATAACCTCAGCCTGGTGATGCAGGCAGAGCAAATATTGCTTTTCTGAGGTTTAAGTTGTAAGAGGAAGAAATGGGGCCTCAGAGGTGTAAAGTGATTGCCAAGGTCATGACTGTGTCTGGCAAGAAATAGGATCTCCCCGCCCTGACCGCAGTGCCCTTTCTTCATTGTATCTCCTCCCTCATGACCTGTGGAGTGAATGATGCATGGGTATCTGCTCATGGATGCTTACAATGGATATCTCTGACCGCTCCAGTAATTGATGGGGCAGAATCCTTTGAGTTCAGGCTTAAGGAAGACAGACACTAACTGGGGTAAAATTAAGTGGTTTAAAATGCTTTTGAGATACTTCACCTGAAGACGTGCTACCGACAGGTAAATGAAATGAATATGGAGAAACCTCTTCCCTGCCAATGAGTAACACACAGCTTTCAGGCAAGCAGGTAAATTCAAGGAGACTGTCTTTCTTAGCTACGCTTACAAAGTTCAGTACATGAATAATTGAACAACTTCCTGGCACACCCAATATTTATTTGTAAGCCTGCTCCGGGCAGAAAAAGAGAAAAAGCATTTTGAAAACAAGTTTTGCATTAGCTAGGAGTTTATTTGTTTGCCGGAAGATTCCCTAATTACATTTGCAAAGGAACATATTGTTGTGTCTTGTTATTTTCTCGTTGACCTATTGATGTGAAATACATGAGACAAATTAGAAGGGAGATGGGTAAAAATCTGAACCACGTGTGTACGTGTGCGCTTTAGGAGACCAGAATAGAACTTGCAGAAATTTGCACATGGATTACGATCCTTATTACAGTCTTACAATCCTGTGGAATAAGAACTGCTTTTGCACTTGCTTTTTCTCTCCAGTTAAGCCAGTGGCCAGTCCAGGAGGGCCACAGAGCTTCACTAGAAGCGGATGCTCAAAAACTGCTGAATAAATGTTTTGCTGGTTTGCAAACTGGTCCCCATATATGGAGGGCAAAGAGAGAGCGAAGAAAGAGGCAGACACTCCAGATTGGCAGGTGGCAGTTCTAATAAGCGAGGGGACTTACCTATGAGGCTCGTCTTGGGGGCCACAGATGATTAGATGTCCACACTAGGTGGTCTCAGCACCAGCTCGCTCTCTCAAGGCTGCGTCCTTGGAAGGGCTCTCGCTGTGGAATGGTGGGCAGATGCACCTTCAAATGTGGGGATGGGATGAGGAACCTCCACTGCCTGGGTCCGCCTTGAGGGTCAGCTGGTGGTCACGTCCTCTCGATGACCTCCTCCAACATGTTTCCTATTCCAAAATGTTCGCAATGTCTTCTTTATGAAATCTAAGTTATGAGCGTGTAAACAAGCAGAGGGTCTTCCATCGTCCTCCGTCTAGTGGGGGTAGGAAGTCCCATCCAGAGAAAGCCTGACTGCCTGATTCTGTTGGTTCTTCACATGCTTATTGGGTCTAATGAGGAGGAGAGGCTGCTGGTGACATGGACCCAAAGATGGGATTCTGGGGAGTCAGCACCAGGGGTCTGGGAAATGGACGCTGCATCTAATCTACGTAACACATATTACAGACAATGTGTCTCCTTTAGACCTGAGGGCTCACTAGTCATGCATTCACTTCTTCATTCACTGAATGAATAGATTTTGAACACCTTTTATGTGCTGGACGCTGTTCTTGGTGTGGATAACAGCAGGGAGTGAAAGAGACAGCCATCTCTGCCCTAGGGGGGCTCACATTCTATGGGGGAAGACGGCCAATAAAACAACACAGGGATGTGTGATCTAGTGTGATTGGAGACTCCGTAGAGATTCACCGTGAGATGCAGCTCATATCCCGTTGACTGAATATTTGTGATCCAGGATCAGGCAGTCACCTCTCTGGGGCAGGAAGTGAACGTCAGCCTCCCAGGACTGTACTCCTCCCAGGGGAAACCATCAAGATTGCTGCACTTATTCAAACATCGGTTAGAAAAAATTAACCTGTTTCATTTAAATAGCTTTAACCAAATGCAAATTAGTTTTTCCTCATGCGAGGGTGTTAAAATACAGGTCTCCTGCTAATTCAGGGCTTTGCCAAGTAAACTACAGCACCGAGGTTCAGATCTGAGAAAACTGTTGGTTATACTCTGTTGGCCATCACAGACTCCTCTCTTCCTCTCATTTCCTCTCTCTCTCTCTCTCTCTCTCTCTCTCTCTCTCTCTTTCTCTCTCTCTCTCCCCCCACCTTGCATATTTGATGTTGTCTTGTAGGTTTCCATTGAAAAAATCAATGCTTGGCTCTGATTATGTTCTTGGTACAGGTGTGAACTCCGATTAGGTAACTGCTGTTGCATTTGACTTTTTCCTTTGATCTGAATTGAGGTGATAAGTGTGGCAGACAGAATAGGAGGGAGATTAAGCAGCCTTTCCTACCAATATACTTTCTAAAAAAATAAAATAAAATATTCATGCTGGTTATTCTTCATCCCTGCCTTCCCCCCCCCCTCCCCCTCCTTCTTCTTCTTCCTTCTTGGTCTTCTCCGCTAGCCTGTTGGGGATGTATTTGTTTGCCCTGAGGCTGTACCCCCTGCTTCAGCCAGAGGCGCAGCTGGGGAGAGGGCGGGGATTTACGCCCACTTTTGGCTTCTGTCCCAGTAGCAGCTCATCTCTCGGAGAAGCTCAGCTCTCCTGGGCGCCTGCACCCCACCCCCTCCGCCTCCCACACAGCTCAAGCCCTCACCAGGGTGCTCTGTTTCTTCTTCTTGACCCTTGGGGTCTGCGAATGCCAACCCCTCCCCATGACTGCTACTTCTGGGTGCGCCGACCTTCTCAGATGATGTGCTTAACCCCGCAGCCCCTCATAAGTCCCTATAGGCAGCTCTCTCCAGAATCCCATAGGAACATGCCTTCTCTTTCCAGGTGGGCCCCTGACTGATATTGTAATCTGTTTAAGTAACTAAGCATCGAATATAAAACATTACTGTTTTGAGAAAAAAAAAAGATTATTTAAAGGGAGACAAAAGCACAGAGGTATGATTTAGGTATCCCGTTTTTCCTTAATCACCTTAAGTTATTGCCTAAACTAACCCTGTTTTTCTTCCAGCTTCAAGGGATCACTTCTTTAAAATCACTCTCAATTTCTGATTTTAGATCAGAAACCCTCCCCAAAGGATACATTTGACTCTGGAACATCTCAGCTTCAGAGACATTTGAAATCTTAGATTCTTTTCCGTTCTGGCTGAGAGTTAAAACTGAGTTCTCTGTTTCCCGTAACTGCAGGAAAGGAGTCCGCTGAGGACACAAACACGCAAGCAAAAACCTGTAATAGAAAGTGGAAAGTGTGCCCTTCACCTGGGGAAACTTGGCGAAGAAGTTGGCAACTGGGGTGGGACCTACAGGATGAGTGGGCACGAGTGTGTCATCTGCTGGTAATGACCTTCACCCTCTGTATCTGGAGAAGAGGCACCAGCAGCTGGAGTATCTGGGGAGCCTTGAGTCATGGTGAAACGGATCAGGGGTGGGAGGGGGTGAGGGCAGCCCCAGGAAAGCTGAGGTCACCCCTGTTGCCTGAACTCCCAGCCTGCTATTAAGACAATTTCCAGAGGCTTTATTTCCCTTGTCAAGAACGCCCTTTACTCCCTCTTCCACTTACTGAATGGAGCAGAAAATGTCCTCTACCTACCCATGGAAAGCCTGTTATTAGGAAAGAGTGATTATTTTCACTTCTCTGATTAAAAAAAGCATGAAGGTACAATTTAGGTATCTACTATTCTAAATCTACAATTCAGAAAAGAGAAGCCTTGACATTTTCTTGTTTTAATTCTTTGCTTTTTAAAATGTAGAGTTTGGGTTACTCCTACGATTTAAACGATTATCCCACTAACTCTGACATGTTGCCTCTTTCAGCCTGAGCTCCTACTTGAATTCCAAAGTTAAGTTCCAATGCACCTGTTTGATTTTAGAGGGTGAGGAGAGAATTTATGAATATTTGAAAGCTTGAACTTGAGGTCACGGCACACTCTTCCTCTCCTCCAGCCTCACCTTTTGGTCTCGTTTCCCCCTTCCTGTCCCTGCTTTCTTCCCTTCCCTTCCGTTTCTCTCCCATAGAGACTCGCTCTTCTTCACACCTCATCCCCACCTGGGGCGCGGGTCCCACTGGCCCCATGAAGGGCAATCATTTCAGCCCTCCTGTGCGAGCCCTCCAGAGGGGTCTGCATGGCTTCCTAGTGGCTCTGGAGATGGGAAAGTTTGCCGTGAAGGAGAAGAGACCAGGTGACATAGCTGAGCGCTGAGTGAAAGGTTGAGAGAGATTCCAAGTGGACTTTGTGCTGTTAAACCTCAGGGTGGAAGTGGGGGTCAGAAGGAGGGTCGTAAGAAGGATGAGGGCAGGAAGGCCGTGTTACCAAACCAAACTTAGGTCCACTCACCCGTGCGTAGTAAAGCCAGTCTACTGTCACCAGGTTGTGGTGAAGAGAAGTTCAGCGTTTATTGCCAGTGCCAAGAAAGAAGAATGGGCAGCTCATCTGCAAAAGACCTGAAGTGCCTGATGGCTTTCAGAGAAGGGGTTTTTAAGGCAGTGGGACGGGGGGGTCTGCAGGGTGCGTTCTCAGCTCATGCACAATTCCTTCATTGGTTGGCATCAAGGTGAAGTTCAAGCATTATCTGGTCCAGGACCAGATGGTTTCACATGTAAATTCTATCAAACATTTAGAGAAGAGCTAACACTTATCTTTCTCAAACTCTTCCAAAAAATTGCAGAGGGAGAAACATTCCCAAATTCATTCTATGAAGCCACCATCACCCTGATACCAAAACCAGAAAAAGATATCACAAAAAAAGAAAATTATAGACCAGTATCACTGATGAACATAGATGCAAACATACTGAACAAAATACTAGCAAATAGAATCCAACAACACATTAAAAGTATCAAGTGGGACTTATCCCAGGGATGCAAGTATTCTTCAATATATGCAAATCAATCAATGTGATACACCACATTAAAAAATTAAGGAATAAAACCCATATGATCATCTCAATAGATGCAGAAAAAGCTTTTGAAAAAATTCAACACCATTTATGATAAAAACTCCCCAGAAAATGGGCACAGACGGAACCTACCTCAACATAATAAAGACCATATATGACAAACAAACAGCAAGAATCACAGTCAATGGTGAAAAACTGAAACCATTTCCACTAAGATCAGGAACAAGACAAGGAAGTCCACTCTCACCACTCTTATTCAACATAGTTTTGGAAGTCCTGATAGCCACAGCAATCAGAGAAGAAAACAGAAATAAATGGAATAAAAATTGGAAAAGAAGGGCTTCCCTGGTGGCGCAATGGTTGAGAGTCCGCCTGCCGATGCAGGGGACACGGGTTCGTGCCCCGGTCTGGGAAGATCCCACATGCCGTGGAGCGGCTGGGCCCGTGAGCCATGGCCGCTGAGCCTGCGCGTCCAGAGCCTGTGCTCCGCAACGGGAGAGGCCACAACAGTGAGAGGCCCGTGTACCGCCAAAAAAAAAAAAAAACCAAAACCAAAAACAAAATTGGAAAAGAAAAAGTTTGCAGATGACATGATACTATACATAGAAAATCCTCAAGATGCCACCAGAAAACTACTAGAACTAATCAATGAATCTGGTAAGGTTGTAGGATACAAAGTTAATGCACAGAAATCTCTGTCATTCCTATACACCAACAGTGAAAAATCAGAAAGAGAAATTAAGGAAACACTCCCATTTACCATTGCAACAAAAAGAATAAAATACCTAGGAATAAACCTGCCTAAGGAGGTGAAAGACTTGTACTCAGAAAACTATAAAACACTAATGAAAGAAATCAAAGATGACATAAACAGATGGAGAAATATACCATGTTCTTGGATTGGAAGAATCAATATTGTGAAAATGACTCTACTACCCAAAGCAATCTACAGATTCAATGCAATCCCTATCAAATTACTAACGTCATTCTTCCCAGAATTAGAACAAAAAATTTTACAGTTCGTATGGAAACACAAAAGACCCTGAATAACTAAAGCGATCTTGAGAAAGAAAAACGGAGTGGAGGAATCAGGCTCCCTGACCTTCAAACTATACCACAAAGCTACAGTAATCAGACAGTATGGTACTGGTACAAAAACAGAAATATAGCTCAATGGTAGAGGATACAATGCCCAGAGATAAATCCACGCACATGTGGGCACCTAATTTACGACAAAGGAGGCAAGAACATACAATGGAGAAAAGACAGTCTCTTCAGTAAGTGGTGCTGGGAAAACTGGACAGCTACGTGTAAAAGAATGAAATTAGAACACTCCCTAACATCGTACACAAAAATAAACTCCAAATCGATTAAAGACTTAAATGTAAGACCAGACACTATAAAACTCTTAGAGGAAAACACAGGAAAAACACTCTTTGAAAAACCACAGCAAGATCTTTTATGACCCACCTGCTAGAGTAACAGAAATAAAAACAAAAATAAAGAAATGGGACTTAATTAAACTTAAAAGCCTTCGCACAGCAAAGGAAACTATAAACAAAACAAAAAGGCAACCCTCAGAATGGGAGAAAATATTTGCAAATGAAACAACAGACAAAGGATTAAACTCCAAAATATACAAACAGCTCATGGAGCTCAATATCAAAAAAACAAACAATCCACTTAAAAAATGGGCAGAAGACCAAATAGACATTTCTCCAAAGAGGACATACAGATGGCCAAGAGGCACATGAAAAGCTGCTCAACATCACTGATTATTACAGAAATGCAAATCAAAACTACAATGAGGTATCACCTCACACGAGTTAGGATGGGCATCATCAGAAAATCTACAAACAACAAATGCTGGAGAGGGTGTGGAGAAAAGGGAAGCCTCTTGCACTGTTGGTGGGAATGTAAACTGATACAGCCACTATGGAGAACAGTATGGAGGTTCCTTAAAAAACTAAAAATAGAACTACCATATGACCCAGCAATCCCACTACTGGGCATTTACCCAGAGAAAACCATAATTCAAAAGGTCACACGCACCCCAGTGTTCATTGGAGCACTATTTACAATAGCCCGGTCATGGAAGCAACCTAAATGCCCATCGACAGATGAATGGATAAAGAAGACGTGGTACATATATACAATGGAATATTACTCGTCCATAAAAAGGAACAAAATTGGGTCATTTGTAGAGACGTGGATGGACCTAGAGAGTGTCATACAGAATGAAGTAAGTCAGAAAGAGTAAAACAAATATCGTATATTAACGCATATATGTGGACTCTAGAAAAATAGTACAGATGAACCTATTTGCAGGGCAAGAATAGAGATGCAGACGTAGAGAATGGACATGTGGACACAGTGGGGGAAGGGGAGGGTGGGATGAACTGGGAGGTTAGCATTGACATATACACACTACTTTGTGTAAAATAGTTAGTTAGTGGGAACCTGCTGTAGAGCAGAGGAAGCTCAGCTCCGTGCTCTGTAATGACCTAGATTGGTGGCATGGGGGGTGGGGTGGGAGGGAGGTCCAAGAGGGAGGATATATATGTATACATAGAGCTGATTCACTTCATTGTACAGCAGAAACTAACACAACATTGTAAAGCAATTATACTTCAATAAAACAAACAAAAATCTGGTAGCAATGAGAATTCACTTAATGTTTCTTCCTCTAAAACACCTTTAGCTTCTATTTAAAAGAACATTTTTATTTGGATATAATTTTAAACTCACACAGAAGTTGTAAATTTAATACAGAGAGCTCCATATACCGTTTACCCAGCTTTCCCCGATGACAACATCTTACATTATATTATATAACAGGTTTAGCAAAGCCAGAAAACTGACATTACAAAAATACTATTAACTCAACTGGTTTTTACACGCACTCATTTTGGGGGGCACACAATTCTACGAAATTTTATCACATTTGTAGCCCTAGGGTCTCCACCACCTCATTCAGGGGTCTCTTTAGTTTCCCTTCTTGTGCTGTGAACCGGAAACTGCTTCAGGTTGTAATCCAGGATACCTGTCAGGCTCATCTTATTTTTTTCCTTCTTTCAGGAATCATACTCCTGTGCTGTCAGTGTCCTGTGGCTGAAAATTACTATTTCATATATATTTGCCCAGTTTTCTAGTTAATTTTAGTGGGGAGATAAATTAGGTACCATTTATGCACATGGATGGAAGTGTGAGTATACATGCTGGGAAAATTTAATTGCTCATTTCACTTTCTCAGGCAAAAGTAGTGGAGTTGACAAGTCATCACATGGGTGACGAGCTGCCTCTTGAGTGGGGAGAGCCCCAGGCTGAACTTTGAATTTCCTCTTCTTCACAGGAGCCCACGTTTATGTGACTATTACCGTCTTCAAAGGCTTGCTGTGGTCGCCTGATTTTCTGTGTCAGTTTTCCCTCAAATTAGAATCAACTGATTATCCTTCACCAGTCATCTCCCATTTTTTGTTCAACTTCCCTTGCTTTCTGCCGGCTCTCTGTTAATTCTACTTTTGGATCAAACTCTTACATTCAGAACTGTCAGTTTTAACACAGTCCCAGACTCGGCAACTTTGTTATGCCAACTTTTTCTATCGAATACCGTTGTGTCACCAGGCATTTACAGAAATCAAAGCCTTAGAGAATGTCAGAATTGATGAGGTTAAGTGTTACGAATGACCGTCATTTGGTTTTGTAGCTAACAAAGTAAGCACTAAAGGTTATTAATTACACAAAAATGTTTCCTGAAGGATAGTTAATGTCAAGGCAAACTACCCTCTGTGGTGAGATTGTCAGGCTCGAGGGAGGGTCAGAGAGGGAAGGGGAGCCATCACGCTTCCCTCACGTTTAGCTAAAGTTGCCAATGAACAGAATGAACAAAATTATAGAGATATATTTATTGCTTTTAGGTCTCAGTCTCTGCAGTTCTGAGAAACTCGTTTTTCCTTCCTGTCTACCTACCCATCACTTGAGGATGATAACTCAGGACGTATCCAGGATACACTGCCATAGTGAATATCAAAGTCATTTGAAAAGCATGTTGGAATAAAAAGTTCTTACGGTAAAAGAAGGTAGTTATAAACACCAGCTAAAACCGTGTGACCAAAATACCTTCCCAGGAGCACCTAGACTGGTGTCTCATTGCGTGATGGGACTGCAGCTAAGCCAACACCAATAGACCGTCACTGTCCAGTGCACCCCTTTGTGAACTTGGTACCATACAAAATTCCTTAAACCATACTTAATTTCTAACTAAAGACAATAACAAAGTCATACTTCGACCCTACACGACACAACTATTCTGTGTACAACAAAATCAGGCCAGCCCTTCCCCCAGAAGGGGATGCAGAGTCAGTCCTTGAGTGAAGCCCACTCTTATTCCTCGACATCCTGTAGCATAAACACTATGCTGTAACGTTCACTACTATTAATACATTTTGTGTGAGATGATAAGGGGACAATAGAGGAAAGCAAAGAAAATATTTGGGTAATGTATATGCAAAGAGAACAAAATAATGAAGTTCTTACAACTATTACAGGCCTTGTATCTGCAACAGTTTCCATGGTTGTAGCTGGTATTTATAACTAATTCTTCTACTACCCGTTCCACATTCCCTTTGCCTTCAGCGAGCACTTCAGCTGGTTGTGGTTCTTTGCCTTTGCCTGGTGAAGTGCTCCAGACCTGCATTGCAGAAGCATCTGGGCTATTAGCACTCTCCACAGAATTGGACGGTGGTAGTTTTCCATTGACTTTAAGGACATGATGGTACTAAGAGGCACAAAGGGATATTCTGTATTCCAGATGTGCTCTTCTTTACCTCCGTTGTGTAGAAGCTACCAAACTTCCCTTTGGGAGTCAAAGTCATTCACCCCATCAGTATAGCAAACCCTTTCTTTGCCTGTTGATTCAGAGGGATGAGGAGATCAAAGTGGCTGGATGCAATCTTAACTTTTATTTCAATGGAATCATTGTTTTCTTCCCCCTGATGGAAGCAATCTTTTATCTGGAACTAAGACCTCTAGAGGAGTAGAGCCTAAGGTCACAAGGATGGGAAACAACAATTTTGCTAGTGGGTCACCTCTGTTAATAGTGACTAGAGCCACTCCTACTTCTGTGTCTTGATTACAGGACATGTGAATCCCGGCTCTGGGGGAAACAGCATCGTATGTTGGACGGTGATTCAGCACAGTCAGTCTTCTGGAGAACTCTGCCCCACCCTGCAAGGTATCAGCCGTCTGGCTTGTGCTGTAATTGAGTCTTCAAAATGCCATTCCATCTTTCTGTCAAGCCAGCTGCTTCAGGATGGTGGGGAACATCGTAAGACCAGTGAGTTCCACGGGCGTGGGCCCGTTGCCATGCTTTGTCTTCTGCGAAGTGAGTTCCTTGACCAGAAGCAGTGCTGTGTGGTGTACCATGACAGTGGATAGGGCACTCCAGATGGTAGCTTTGTCAGAAGCACTGCATGGGGAAGGCACATCTGTATCCAGGTTAAAGGTCTATTCCAGTAAGGGCAAAGCACTTCCTCTTCCAGGATGGAAGTGGTCCAGTGCGGTCAACCTGCTGACTGACGACCCCAGGGAATGGTGCTATGTTAATGGCTCAGTGTTGGTCTCTGTGCTGGCAGACTGGACACTCAGTGATTAATGATTAACCACGTCTACAAAATACCTTCACAGAAACACTGTGGAAGGGGATGGAAGTGGGTTTTGTTCTTCAGGGATAAATGAAATAATGGAGTTGATGATTCATCATCTGTCACCTATGTATTAATGAGAGCCATTTGAGAAGTCTATTCTTAGCGACGCAGGCATTGACTCACCAGTGGAATCACAAAAGGGAGTTCAAGGTTTGGGTGTGCAAAGTGAGCGTTCATCTGTGTCTGGGAACACAGTGGAGTAACTTACATGGAAAACCTTCACCACCCAGAAATACTGGTTACAATGGACCATGTATTTTCTAAAAAACACAGGGAGTTGAGCCATTCAATAAGCGTGTTACTAAGCACCATTTGGGGATGGAGTGACAAACCCAGTGTGGTTCTGCCTGAAAAAATATATGGAATAAATGAACACCTCAGTCCGGTCAGAGTGGCCACCACCAAAAAAACTACAAATAATAAATGCTGGAGAGGGTGTGGAGAAAAGGGAACCCTCCTTACACTGTTGGTGAGAATGTAAATGGGTGCAGACACTATGGAGAACAGCACGGAGGTTCCTTATAAAACTAAAAATAGAGTTTCCATATCATCTAGCAGTCCCACTCCTGGGCATATATCTGGAGAAAACTATAATTAAAAAAAAATACATGCACCCCTATGTTCATAGCAGCACTATTTACAGTAGCCAAGACATGGAAGCAACCTGAATGTCCATCGACAGATGAATGGATAAAGAAGATGTGGTGTATATATACCATGGAATATTACTCAGCCATAAAAAAGAATGAAATAATGCCATTTGCAGCAACATGGATGAACCTAGAGATTATCATACTCAGTGAAGTAAGCCAGACAGAGAAAGACAGATATCATAGGATATCACTTATACATGGAATCTTAAAAAATATACAAATGAACTTATTTACAAAACAGAAATAGACCCACAGACATACAAAACAAATTTATGGTTACCAAAAGGGAAAGGAGGGGGCAGGGGTAAATTAGGAGGTTGGGATTAACACATACACACTAGTATATATAAAATAGATAACCAACAAGGACACACTGTACAGCACAGGGAACTTTACTCAATATATTGTAATAACCTATAAGAGAAAAGAATCTGATAAAGAATATGTATATATCTGAGTCACTGTGCTGTACACCTAAAACTAACACAACGTTGTAAATCAACTCTACTCCAATGGAAAATAAAAATTAAATTAAAAAAAGACCTAGGCATGATGCCAAGGAGATTTTACCGTATAAGTCTGAGGTACTGTCCTTCAGAATGACACACAAACTCTGATACAGTGAAACAGGGACGAATAGGTAGTGATCTTTCCATCATAGCCACAATATGCTGGTCTAGGGATCAAATGATGAACATTAAGGTGGGTCCTCACACACTTATTTCTGAAGACCCATTTGCAGCTATTTTGTATTTCTTGCTCCACTACTGTGAACTTGGCTGAATTAGAGGTTTTAGAAAGTAAGACACGTTTCAACAAAAAACAAAGTTATGGTTCTTTTCATTTGGAGGCTGAGACTAATACCTGGCAATTTTGGAATCTTTGTGTCGTTGGGCAAATGACGCAAAAGGGAGTTCAAGGGTGATTTGTGGTTGGGTGATTTGATTCTGATTATGAAGGGAAAGGGGTACCGCTAAGTACTGGGGGCAGGGAAGGGTAGGGATGAAACTCACTCTTTTGGGAAATGACACTAAATCCTGATCAGCAATGGAGATGGCAGTGGAGGCTCTTAAGTCTAAGAATTTGAAAGGAAGTCACTGTCACTTCCTCTTTAATTCTCCCTCCAGCCCAGAATGTCTTACCACTTATTATACAGCAAATCAGGGGCCTGTGCACAGAACTGAAACAGAGAGGTTCATAAAGACAGCTTAAGTTCTTGCCCGGATCACGGATAGATGTAGGGCTTCACGGGAAGAGCTCACCATCCGTGCTCCGATGCGGCCAAGGCTGTTCAGCCTGGCCTGTGACTCCTCACATCTCTAGGACTCTAACAGCTCTCTAAGTTTTCTGAATTAATGGGATAATCCTGCCATGTAATATATCACAGAAACTTCATTTGTATTTCAACAGAAGCACTTTGTCCATCTTCCCTCTAGCAAGTAGATTGATTTTGGTTAGTCATGGGAGACAACGCTGGCAGCATGAGAAACTCACAGTGACATTTGTGAGGATCAAGGCAGTCTAACAATTGTACCCTTCAAACCTTTTTTGGAGGACCTGTAAGGTGCTGGGCACGGTGCTAAAGACTTAAGATTGGAACACAGATCGGGTGCCTCTGATGACTCGACCAGCGAGGGGCACGCACTGAAGCACTGCATCTGAGATATGTTTTCAAAGCAGCACTTGTGCATGTGTTCTGAGGTGTTCTGGTGCCTCATACACACTTCTATCCTGAGTTGCAACTTTTCTTTCACGGCTATGCTGTGAGTAGTGAAATACGTATTGATGCAATCAGGGAAACGCTGGTGAGACAGACTATGGGTTTTGGAATCAGGGAAAGCCACATTCAGATGCAGCTCTTTGACTTACTGGCCACGGGAGAGCTACGGCTGTGTCTCATTTGTAAATGTGGGAAATGCTATTTACATCATGAGATCGTTGGAAAGATTGATGGAGAACTTGTATTAAAATACCTAGTGTGAGAAGACAATAAGTCTTCATTTCGCATTCCAAGCTTTGGATTTCTTTCACTGCACTGTGATAAATTTACCTGGGCTGAAGAATTTTAAATAGTCAGGAAGCTCTCCTGTAAAGAAGACAGAAGAGAAAAAGCACCTATTTAAAGGTTTAATAACTTACTAGGTTGTTTTTACACTCTTCCTAGAGGGATTCTCTAGAATAGGTTATTTCTTCCAATTACTCCTCACGTTACACCGCACCCATGAATAAAGGGTGCGTAATTAACGCACTGGATCTGATCACAGTGATGTCACCGTGTATAAGAAATCATCAAGAAGTTAATAAAGCAATGATGGAGTCTTTGGCAAGTGCGGTGCTGAATCTCAGAAATAAGTCAAAATACCATTACATCATCACACTTTTCCCAGCAAAAGGACTCAGAACAGTAAGACATTGTAATGTTCCAAGGAACAGAAGGAGATTGTCTTCCCTCTTGTGAGAATGCACACAGTCTGTTAAGAGAGGGAGGTTATAAATGTGCCTGCTTTTTCTCGTTGGGCCCTTGGACTCTCCCAGTTTTCAGGCTTGTCAGCCTGTGGATAGGTCAGTAGAAAGATCAGGTCTGGTCTGTGCCCTTGGCTTCAGTTCAGGGGGCAAAGGAGTTGTTATAACCCTTGCTTCAATACCAGTGCCAAGTTTTTTCTCCAAACTACTTGGCCATCAGTATAGCTGCTATCATATTTCCCATTGGGCTCAGCTGTTTGTATTTATATTTGAGCAGCCAGAGCTCTGGAGCAGGAGAAGAAGAGGGGGCCAGTAAATGGGAGGAGTTGGGACACAAAGCCAATGTTACCCTTCAGCATCCTGGAATATCAGAGCTGGAAGGAATTGAGCGTCATTATACTGATGAGAAAAATGAAGTTCAGCTGGATGAAGTAAATTGCCCAAGGTCACACAGCATGTCCGTGCAAGAGACACAAGTAGGACTCAGGATGGGGCAGTTTAATGGCCTTTTCTCTCATCACGCTGCCTGTGACTCTGAACCATATGCTGTTGATCTGCTCTTTTCTCGAGGTGAAAAAGAAAATTTCCGGATTTTCCAACCGTTTATGTGTCTTGTTTTCCAGTGTTTAGGACCCGGATTATTGTCCTTTTCATGGGATCATGCTCCCATTTGCTAATGCTCCTTAATTTTGAGGCATCACAGAGGTACTCCCTCAGGTGCACTGCGATCTTATGAGAGGAATAGAGGATGATTCCTCTTCAATCTGAATGAAACACTTCTACTGAGACCATCTAAGGTCAGATTAGCTTTTGTGGTTGTTGACTAACATAGAGTTTAATGTCAGCCAAATCCCATGCGTCTACTTTATTCCTTTAAAATCTTAGCGATGGGGCTTCCCTGGTGGCGCAGCGGTTGGGAGTCCGCCTGCCGATGCAGGGGACACGGGTTCGTGCCCCCGTCCGGGAAGATCCCACATGCCGCGGAGCGGCTGGGCCCGTGAGCCATGGCCGCTGAGCCTGCGCGTCCGGAGCCTGTGCTCCGCAACGGGAGAGGCCAAAACAGTGAGAGGCCTTAGCGATGCACCGTCAACATCAACATTGATTCTTAAAGTGATAATTTCTTATCGTGATGTTACTAATAATAAAGTAATAAAAATCGAACTATTCTTTCCTATGTTCCAGGAACTTTGAACATCAGCTTTACTTATAGGTTTTAACTCATTTAATCTTCACACGAATCTTTTGGGTTAGTGACCATTATTTCTCCTAATATGCAGATGAGGAAACCGAGGCCAGGGAAGGTAAATGTGTTCAAGGTCACAGAACCACTAAGAAGCAAAGTCAAGATTCACACCGAGGGGGGCGTCTACAGAGTCCACACCCTCAGACGCTATTTTTTAAGAACTCAAGTTATGCCTTTCTCTTTCTGCCCTTCAGGGCTTGGAGCAGTGGAGGATATACCTAAACTTCATAATCGTGTGAGTATAATACTACTGATCAAGAATCCTGTAATTACTCAAAGGTAGGCTTGCAAGAATTGGTAACAGAGAACCATAGTGGATTCCAAGTCCATTTCCTCAATCTGTTATGTGGACAAGAAATTGGAACTCTCTATCTCTTTTGAAGACAGACAGAAAAGAGAGAAAATAGGGTAGGGGGTAGTCAAAGCAGGGCATTCCTCTTTCCTTACCCCATGGAGAGAGCCAGTGGAGGGGACCTGCTTGCCTGAGACAATGCAACAGAAAAGGTAAACATGTACGGAAATGTTCTGTGCAGAAGCACAACTTATAACACAACGACATCACCTATTTTGAAAGTAAAGTCCAATAATGTCAAGCGCCTGCCAATCACATTAGCCACTCTTTCCTCCCTGGGGATGCATGAGCCAGGGATGGAGCGGAGGCAGAAAAGTGGGAAGGGGGGTGGGTCTTCCCTTCAAGAGGCAGCTGCTGCTGAGTGAGTACGGGAAGCGCAGCAGACCTGAGCTCCTTGGGGCCTCCAGCAGAAACCAAGGACGAGACGATGAGGCGGTCTGCTGGTCTGCTCTCTCCCACCCAGCCTGGCCCGTTTTCTAGGCTTATGGGGTCCTCTTTGGTCTGCAGAGGAAGCCTCAGTATTAGAATATCCATCAGGAATCATTACATCAGGCTGTTGGATGTCAGTACCAACGCAGAGCCCAGGAGACTGGTACCCACCCAGGGTCGGGCAGTGGCTCCAGTTTTAGCATCCTCTCCACATGAAGCCCCTAACGTGGTCCGGAATCCATCTACTTTTCTCATGGATCATTAGAACACTTTTCAATATCCTCTTGTTCTGTAGTTATGGTCTCCATGGAGCCATCTAGCAAGTACCTGTTTCTATCGTCATAATAAACAATAACACACACTTCATTTGGGCTCTCCTCCAAATTAGGTATTCCGGTGATGATTTCTGGAATTGATCACCCTTGAAATAATATGGAGAAAGTAGCCAGTGGTTAGAAAGCATGCTTCCTATTTATAATTTGAATAGCTTATTTGTCTTCCTTAATTACCACTGGAACTGTCAGTTCTTGGACTCCAGGAGCTATCTGGATCATAGGGTTAAATAACAATTTTTTTAGACCCTTTATTGGCTTTCATTTTTCCTTCTTTTTTAAAAAAATTTTGACACGGCATAAAATGAATTTGCTAGTTAGTTTTCTCTTCCTCACTTGCATTAATCTTATTGTTTCAATCTGTCTCCAATGAGACCAACAAAAGTGGTTAAGCCCATACTGCTTCTAGAGACCCAGTATTCAAAAAACTTTTACAACAAGATGCAATTCAAGTGGAGGTTAGCCAGCTGTGTAACCTTAGCCAGGTGGGTGGCCTCTGTCACCTTAAGTGCACAAGGACAAGATGGGGATATCTTATCTCTAGATTTCTCCAGCTACAGGTCCTCGGAACAGACGCTCCCAAACTTGCCCGGAACACTTGTTTACAAAATGGCCTAGATATTCCAAAGTAGAATCAGGGAAGAGATCTAACTCTTATGTATTGCATTTAACAAACACTACCCAGTGGTTGTTATCATCAAGGAAATTTTGGAAACCCTGGTTTAAGAGGATGAATCTAGGCTGGGTGATTCTTTTTTTTTTTTCCGGTACGCGGGCCTCCCACTGTTGTGGCCTCTCCCGTCGCGGAGCACGGGCTCCGGACGCGCAGGCTCAGCGGCCATGGCTCACGGGCCCAGCCGCTCCGCGGCATGTGGGATCCTCCCGGACCGGGGCACGAACCCGTGTCCCCTGCATGGGCAGGCGGACTCTTAACCACCGCGCCACCAGGGAAGCCCTGGGTGATTCTTTTTGACATTGGAGTTCAAGACCTACTGCCCTAGAGGAAAGTGATAACGAATATAAAGTTATAGATAAGATTAGACCAAACTTACTGTAATAAGATTCTGTATCACCACACACAAACATTTTTTCCTACCTAGAAGCATAAAAGTTTAGATATGTATATCTGGAATACCATCTGTTAGATCATTTAGTCCACTCTCAATAATGCAGAAACTCTTTTCAAGCAAAAAGAAGCTCACTATTTTTCCTTCCCCAAAGCAAGAGGGTCTACCATCTACAGTCAAGAAAATCTGAACTAGTTCAATGATTCCTAAACGCTCTGAAGCAGCTTCCATAAACTATAGATTCTGAGATCTCACCACATACCCACCAAATCATAACGTTCATGGATAGGGCTTGGCAATCTGATTCTGACCCAGAAGAACGAGGTCATCAGTCAAATTCAACAATCACTGATCTACTCCACTTTTGTTCAATAGCTGAGTGCACTCAGCAATAGAGTCAAAGTGATTCACCAAATCGGATTTATGGGAGGCCTTCAACTTGTCTGCAAAGCTCAAGTCTGCTTGGTGTGCGTCACACACAGATGTTTTGTCTCTCACAAAGTCTAATGGGGTGATCCCACCACCCTGAGTATTAGAAGAACTTCGGAGGTTAGAGAAATCTACTCATCAACGATGAAAATTCTTTATGCACACTGCCCCACCTGTCAATTAAGATTTGCTCTCAGTCAAATGATTATCATCTCTGAATAGGCAAAAGAGAAGGATTGGGATGGGGGAAATGATCATGGCATTGTAGGTGAGAGAACAAAGTGTGCTTGTGTCCCTGTGCTTTGATCGTGAAGTTTTTAGGACAAGTCAACATGAAGATAGAGAGTGTGGGCATCTTATAGACCACTGAATTCTAGCTTTACCGTTACTTCCTTTTCTGAAAAATTGGGGCAGGTAGCTTCCAAAATGATCTCAATGATTATAATCTCTTAGGATCTATTCCCTCTCCCATGTTGAATAGAGACAACCTGTGTAACCGGCAGGGTATGGTGGAAAGGATGGGATGGGATTTCTAAGCTTGGATCATAAAAGGCACTGTGGCTTCTTCTTCGCTCTCTCATGGAGCATTGCTCTGGGAAAACCAGCCACAATATAGGGTGGGGGCACTTAAGAAGTCCCGTGGAGAGGTCCACACGGTGAGGAAAGGGGGCCTCCCACCCACAGCCAGCACCATCTTGCCAGGGATGTAGGTGGGCCCCCTGGGAAGAGCCTCTTCCAGCCTCAGTCCAGCCTTCAGATGATGCAGCCCTGGCTGACATCTGGCAGCAACCTCATGATGGCCCTTGTGCCACAAACCCCTGCTAGACTGTGAGATAAGGGTTCACTGCTTTAAGTCGAAGTTTGGGATAGTTTGTTATGCAGCAATAGATAATCAGCACGTATATGTTGAGTGGTTATCCCACAGATATAAGACTGTTGTATTTGCTATGAGATGATCACGACTCTTCAGCATGGAAGAGGTAGAAGGAAGCACCAGAGATGAGATTTACAGGCTGAAAAAGTCAAGGCTAGTGAGGTGTGCTACCAGCCACGAGGAGACAGTCCTTGCACTGCATTTTAGACCATCTTTCGGGTGACTGTAAATAGTGCGTGAGATGCCAATTTAGAAGGAATGGCATGAGTGAGAGCAAGTGGTAGTGAGAGCCCCTCGCCCTGGGGGAGCTAGTTTAAATTCATTTTCTTTCTTTCTCTGGTCTAAGCCACAAAACTACCCCTTTCATGAATCACAGGGGACCTTTCTATCCCTAGGGGGTAGTAAGGGGAACAACCGTGCTGTCTGAACCAAAGGGAAAGCACATTTTTTTAAAAAACATTATTTTATTGAAGTTTAGTTGATTTACAATATTGTGTTAGTTTCAGGTATATAGCAAAGTGATTAAGTTTTATATATATATTATATATATTTCAGATTATTTTTCATTATAGGCTATTACAAGCTATTGAATATAGTTCCCTGTGCTATACAGTAGGTCTTTGTCGCTTATCTATTTTATGTATAATAGTGTGTGTGTGTGTGTGTGTGTGTGTGTATATATATACACACACCACATCTTCTTAAGCCATTCATCTGTTGATGCACTCTTGGGTTGCTTCCAGGTCTTAACTATTGTAAATAGCTCTGCAGTGAACACTGGGGTGCATGTATCTTTTCGAATTAGAGTTTTCTCTGGATATATGCCCAGGAGTGGGATTGCCGGATCATATGGTAGCTCTATTTTTAGATTTTTAAGGAACCTCCATACTATTTTCCACAGTGGCTGTATCAATTTACATTCCCACTAACAGTGCAGGAGGGTTCCCTTTTCTCCACACTCTCTCCAGCATTTATTATTGTAGACTTTTTGATGATGGCCACTCTGATTGCTGTGAGGTGACACCTCATTGGGGGTGTTGATTTGCATTTCTCTAATAATTAGTGATGTTGAGCATTTTTTTCATGTGCCTGTTGGCCATCTGTATGTCTTCTTTGGAGAAATGTCTGTTTAGGTCTTCTGCCCATTTTTTGATTAGGTTGTTTGTTAGATTTTTTTTTTATTCAGTTCTATGAGCTGTTTGTATATTTTGGATATTAACCCCTTGTCAGTCACATCGTTTGCAAATATTTTCTCCCATTCTGTAGGTTGTCTTTTCATTTTGTTGATGGTTTCCTTTGCTGTGCAAAAGGTTTTAAGTTTGATTAGGTCCCATTTGTTTATTTTTCCTTGTATTTCTTTTGCCTTGGGAGACTGATCTAAGAAAATATTGTTACAATTTATGCCTAAGAATATTTTGCCTATGTTAATGGTGATTTTTTATTTCTCCCTTTGTTTCTACATTTATTAATTGGGATTCTCCTGTGAGGAAGAACTGCCACTTCTTCCATTGATTTGTTTATCCAGTTATTTATTTTTATCAGTATGGACTCATAGATATTTATTTTATTCTTTGAGTTATAGTCTAGTATTATAGTTATTTATTTTGTTTATCTATGTCTTGAGTTGTTGTAACTTTGCCCATTGGGAGACCTTTCAGGTTGGTTTCTGTTCCTTTTCAATATGTGTGCTTTTCTGTTCAGCAATTTCTTATTTTCTAGCTCCACAAGATGCTCCAGGCTCATCTGGTATTTTCTTTGTTCCAGTCCTGAAATCAACTACTAAGGAGGCTTGGTTCTGTCAACTGAAAAAAAACAAAACAAAACCACACACACAACGTAAAAGTTGAAAATTATGTTTTATTTGGAGACATTGCTGAGGACTATATAGCTGGGGAGACAGCCTCTCAGCTAACTCTAAGGAATTGCTCCAAAGAGGTGAGGGAGGAGCCAGGATAAATGGGTGTTTTTGCTGAAAAATAAATGTGGTCAAAGATCAAAAGACTACTGCTACTCACAAAAAACCAGACATCTAAAGTGAATGATTTTAGTGCTTTTCTACGTATGAGAAGATGCAAGAGTCCGGGGTTACTGAAATTATTCCTTTGATATGCATCTTAACTATCTAGGGCCAGTATCCTGTTTTTCTCCATCTTGAGTTACTCTGAGGGGTGGGGGTAGGCTGCAGTGGCTGTTGGCTTGATGGTGAGCATAATTTATTGTTTACTGGGATGGCAGGCGACATTCTTTGTTTACTGAAATGGCAGGCAACATTTTTTTTTTTTGTCCACAGTTCCGTTTTCGTTTGTTTGTTTGTTTTGGAGAATGGTATTTAGAAACCAAACCATGGAAGATAATTGTGCTCATTGATACTGGGGTGTCACTGCTGCTTCCATAGCTGTCCTCAGTTGAAATAGCTAAGAATATATGGACTCATATAACACATGCATACACACATCTGTATTTATGCTTTTGTCATGAGTCCATATTGATATCTCCAGCCCCAGTCCAGCACCAGAGAAGTTTTTCTAGGCTTTTCTCTCTCCTTATTTGTAAATTCTTTCTCTGCTAGTGAGACACTTAGTTCTCATCATCTGCAATGTACTTATTTGTTCGACCCTAAAACACAAAGTAGTTTCAGAATTCTTAACCCATGGGAATTTCCTTTTCTTTACAATCCACAAAGATTCTTTATCTTCTCTAGATCTGTTTAGCTCTTTGCTTCTTTCTGTCTCTGTGAATATGATTTTCAAGTTACAATCTCCAAGTGTTGATCATTGAGTTTTGCATCTTGTTGTTTTTTTTTTTTTTTTTTTTTTGCGGTACGCGGGCCTCTCACTGTTTTGGCTTCTACCGTTGCGGAGCACAGGCTCCAGACACGCAAGCTCAGCGGCCATGGCTCACGGGCCCAGCTGCTCCGCGGCATGTGGGATCTTCCCGGACCGGGACACGAACTCGTGTCCCCTGCATCGGCAGGCGGACTCTCAACCACTGCGCCACCAGGGAAGCCCTTGCAGCTTGTGTTCTAACATGTCCTGCTTTCCTGTGTGCCTTGCCGTGTCTCAGCCTTGCCCTATTTAGGGACGCTTCTAATAAATGCTTTCACTTTGTCTCTGGGGCATTGTTCATTCTTGTGGACGTTGTTTCTTGGAAATTAGTTTGTTGTATTTTACTAGTCATAACTCATCTCTCCCTGCCCCCACCAACTAAGTACCCAGCTTCTTATCCAGCCCGCATGTCTCCTATTTCTTTTTAACATGAGGCGTGTTGAAAAAACAGAACTTGTTTCAAAACCCATAATGATGTTTCTAAGAGACTTTCTCATGCCCTTTAAAATTCTGTTGTGAAGTCAAATGACCTTGGGAGTTTTTAGTATAGGGTAAATCTAAAGGAATTTGAGGTGATTTAGCATGGGGAAAAAGTTTATAATTTCTCCTGATTTCCAGTCTATGGGAAGATATCATTTTGTTTATTTATATACGAAGAGGGGCTTTCAGTAATCAAGTCGTTCATGAGGAAATGATGAACTCTTCAGGAATATCCAAGTATTTTATGTTTCTTGTTTTACTGTAAATTCTTGAGGGCAATGGCATAAACACCCACACCCATGCCTGCATTGTATACGCACATTAATTAGCATGGTAGCCACAATAATAAAACAGGATTAAAAGAAACATTATTGGAAAATACTGTATGAACTCCTAAATTAGTGACTTGTTAGTATTTAGAAAATAACCAGTGTTCACCAAAAACCAATATTGCACTCAATGTTTTAAATTGAACGTTGGAATGGAGAAACCCTTAGGTTGTTTCCAACTGTGGGAATTGGGACCTTCCCATGCTGACCTGTGGGAGATCCCAGTTTACTGAGTTTCACCACCTTGCTGTCCCCACTCCCGCGGGCTCTGTGTTCCTTGTTTTGCCATCTGGAAGCAGCCTCTCCCCATATCCGAGAACTCAGACATTCTTCCAGGGCACACTTGATCCTAAGGCATAGGTTTTCACATTTAATTACCAGTCTGCCACTCATTAACCCAGTGATTCTGCTTTGTTTTTTGTTGGGGGTTTTGTGTTGTCTAATTATGATCTTTGAGGGATTATTTCCACCCTCGGTTATTTTCACCCTTGCTGCTTATTGGTGAACACCCCTGTTGGAGAATTTTAATGCAACTCCGGGCTCTGTCATGCCCTTCTGGGTTAGTAATGAGAGCAGAGGCTGGCAAATTAGAGAAGCTTTGGCGTTTGTGATACACAGCTCACCTCCTCCCTCTCCTCCATGTGGGGAACAGGACAAGCTCGGTTGACTCTGCCCCCTGCTCTCTTGGGGGTGGGAGCGCATCTTTGCCTTTCCTCTAGGAGGTGTGAAATATTCACTCTCCCTGCAATCTACATGCCAGTATCTCCTGAAAAGAGACTGTGCATTCCATTGAGGGACAATGTCAGTGAACAGGGATCTGGGGATCATCAGGTGGGCAGGATAATAATCATGCAGGCTCACCTGCTCAGAACCCGGTGAGGACAAGTGATCCTGGAAACATTCAGTTGACTGAGGGTGCCCTCCTCGGTCAGCTGCCCCCCAGTTCATATGCTTTATCACACAGAGCTTCTTAGACCTTCGCCAATCCCTTATTTAGTCTCATTTTAGACACAGTTTGAATACACTTCCTTGTTCGGTTTCACAATCTGCATCAGGGATAATAGGGGGAACCGAGGAAATACCTTCTCTCAGCTTCATCACTAAGAGCCTGCGTGAACCTGAGCAAATAATCCCAGCAGACTGGACGTGGGCTTCTTGTCTACGAGTGGGGGCTTGGATGAGGTGACCGCTAGGTCCCTCCAGTTTAAACATCTTGCTTTTCTGACTTTTGTGAATGCCGCAGGGACCTCAGGTTAGACCTGCCTGAGAGAGTAACTCAATAGCAATAAAAAGAAGCACTTCTCGTCTTCAAGACCAGAGATCAGGTCATCAGGGGAGAAGAGACCCAGTGAAACAGGGACAGGGCAAGGAGTGCTGAAAGAAAAGGTCACCCAAGAGAGAAGGTCTTTGCTACCCAAGGAAAGAACTCTGGGTTCTGTCTGAGTTGGGGACGCTTTGCGCCTTGAGAGCCCTCACGGGCTGAGTGGCAACACTGTTTTGCTTTTCGCAGTTCCTTTGAGGAGATGCGCCTCTGTAAATGCCTGATTCCGAAGGCAAGCAGGCTTCCCGTGAGATGCTTGGGCTCTGATCTCTGGGCTGCAACATAAACTGCCTGGAGGGTGGCTGCGGAATGGAAACTGAATGGCAGCTGGATGCAGGATGCTCCAGCCCTGTGCTGAGTGTTAAGTCAGGGAGGGATTTGACGTTGGTCCCCCCTTCCAGAAGGCAGACGCCTCTGTTGTCAGTCTAGAAATGAGACAGTGGGAGGACCTGGCCTTCTCTTAGTTTTTGTTACTTCCAAGCACAAAGCAACACAAAGCCAGGTCAGAGAGCAGCCCGGACGAGGTATGGACACCTCTAGCTGTGTGAGGCACCTGACACCGTACCCGTGCTTATCACCCGGTCCTCTCTGCACAGTGCTTGGCACAGTGCTTGGCTCCTCTCTGCACAGCCCTGCAGTGGCGGCGGCTGCTACAACTAAGGGCTAAGAGGGAGGTTCTGACTGTCAAGTGCTGGGGAGGGAGAGATGGCGAAGGTCATCACGGTGGAAGAGCCAGGAAGTGCTTTACAAGGGAGCTGCAGGGTGTGCTCCATTCAGAGGATTCACTTAGGGTCCATCCTTCCTTACGCCGGACTGTCAGAGCCAGGGAGTGGAAGGGGACTCAGAGGACAGAGGCCACGAGACACAAAACGATGAGAAGAGGATGCAAGTGATAAAAGCCACAGAGCAAAGCTGAGGACTCCGGCAGGGAGGAGACTTCCCTGCCGTCTTTAAAGCTGGTTCTTAGCAATGGTGTCACAGGATGTCCCGGTGAGCTCATCGGTGCACCTGACATCCCACCAGTGTGATGACAGATCACACGGAAATAACCTGCAAATGAAGAAGGGGCCTAGAAGTCCTGGGTTGGACAGAGGCTTCAAGGTGAAAGGCAAGGACAGTGCACAACCCCTCTCCTGTGGGATCGCCCGGAGCTATTTCACGCCGTCTCCCCAGAAGCCCGGCTCGTGCCACGCTCAGCATTCTCCCCGGCCATTCATCCTGCAGGAAAACGCCATCATTTTCTTGCCCCACCTTATCCTAATCCCCCATCCTTCAAATCCCTCTAGTTCTATCCCCAGCGTGAGCCCTCCTCCCTGCACTCCACGAATTCTAAGCTCCTAGTCACTTCTGTTAGCATCTGGTAACCATCTCGTGCGTGAATTTTGCTTCCACGTCTATGTCCTAAGCTTCCTGAGAGCAGGGATGATGTCTTAGGCTACTTTGGATTTCCCACGATGCTGCGTCTGGAGCTAGAACGCACCAAACCTTCAGGACATAACTGTCTTAGTGATGCTGCACTTGCCTTTTGCTGGATGTATTCGTGGGCTTCCTAATCAGTCCTGAAATCAGTGTCTGCGTCAGGTGTATAATTCATACGACCTGCTTCATTCTTTAGGAATATTTGGATTCTGGACAGCAGAGACCAGCTCAAACTCCAAATTCCTCACTCTTTAAAGCAGTGCCTTGTAGACCATCTTCTGTGCCAGAACAAGGTCTTTGTGAAAGGGGTGGTGTAGGGTAGGAACGTTGAGTGTGGGCATTTATTAGCAAATCTGGGAGAAAGAGAGGGGGATAGGCTTCTTCATCTATAGAATGAGAATCACGCCTAACTCACAGGACGGTAGTGAGGACTCAGAGGGAGTGTGCACACACGATGCCTGCCGTATGGTCCCCAGTCTGCAAACGGTAGGTGTTAATAATTATGATTTACTCAGGAATCTCCAGACGCGCCGCTGGCCAGTATCTTCTGCCTGGTGTGAATGTTCATTTTTCCAAAAATGGTTTCAGGTCTAGTTGAAAGTGAAATTGAGCCGCACTGCCCATCAGGTTGTCATCCAAAGGCCATTCAGGTCTCCTAGCTGAACAGGAGGTCATATTGGACATAGCCATGACCAGCTGCCTGGTTGAGAAGGCTTTTAGCAAGGATGGGTTCTGGGAAAATTCTGGTTAAGTGATCATGCAAACCAGAGTACAAGGCTTTGCTCGAAAATTGCAGGAGAGACGTGTCCAAGCCAGGCAGTAAACAGTAGATACCCACCCAGGGCTATTCAAAGGGAAGGTCCGGGATCAAGCGCTGAGCATGAAAAGCTGGACGGGGAGAGGATGGAGGGCGTGGGGACCAGTGATGAAGGTTGACAGCCCTGGTGCCGCAGAGATGCCGTGGCCTCCAGAGTGATGCCCCTGAGGAGGGCACAGCGCCTTTGTTCTCTTCTTCCTGGTAACGGGGAACCCCAGCCTGACCGCGGGGAGCATCAGACAGCTGGCTGCCGCTCTGCCTCCTTTACTGGGCTTAGGACTGAGCTCACCCCGGGGGTGTGTCACAGGGCACAGCAAGGTCTTTGAGAGTAACTGGCTACAGGAAATACACACTTTCGTTAAAAACGAGTTTAGACATGGAGACCCCCTGACTTTCTCTTCTGAAGCTCACCTCTCTGTAAACTGGTAGCCACACTGAATGCCTTTGAAAAATGCCCCTCCAGGGCTTCCCTGGTGGCGCAGTGGTTGAGAGTCCGCCTGCCGATGCAGGGGACGCAGGTTCGTGCCCCGGTCTGGGAATACCCCACATGCCGCGGAGCGGCTGGGCCCGTGAGCCATGGCCGCTGAGCCTGCGCGTCCGGAGCCTGTGCTCTGCAACGGGAGAGGCCACAGCAGTGAGAGGCCCGCGTACCGCAAAACAAAAACAAAACAAAACAAAACAAAATGCCCCTCCAAGGGACCTCAGGGGAACCTTGGTTCTCCTCCTCCAGGTTTCAGAGTGTTTCATGGCCTTCTCTTTACTTACTGCAAAAACTCAGTCCACTAAGTTCTTTGCATCCACTGCAGAACCCTTCTTAGCTGCTATTGCTGTGGCTATCTGGGAGGTCCACACTGAAATTCTTGGCTTTTTTTTTTTTTAATCCCCTTTGCCCACCTTCTCCAAGGGCTCTAGAGCTCTCAGTAGCTCAGCAAGAACACAAATGCCCTTGTCTCTTATGTGCAGAGGATCACACCATATGTTTAGAGCCTAAAGAAAGTAGTGCAGTCAAGTTCCCTAGGGTTCTGTGTGTGGGGGGGGGTAGTGAACAAACAAAATCCTGCTTAAGGAACATGGGGCAGAACTTGCCCTGTGGCAGGTGAGAGGTAGGCGACTTGAGGAAGGACAGGTCACAGCTGGCTGGCGTGGTCAGAAAGGCTTACAGGGCAAGCAGGGCTCACCCGGTCTTTGATGGAGGGGATTGGGAGGGTCAGGGAAAGGCCTCAGGTCCGAGGACGCGCATACCCTCTGAGAACACTGGGTCTCTCGAGCTGACTGGAGAGAGGGATGCTTCTTGGAAGGAAGCTTAGACAAGTAGGCAGGGGTCTCTCGCGCCCGAGTGAAGAGTTTGGTTTTATTTTGTAGATAATAGAGGCTCAGAGATTACTTTTATGAGGGATCATGTGGTCGTAAGGAATGCATAGATGTCGGACACATGTTGGAACCAAGGGACATGGAAGAAGTAAAGACATGAGGGAGTCACTGTGAGTGTTCAGGACCAGATGTAACCGGTGACAGTAGCAATGGAATGGACAGGAAAGTCAGAAACGTCACAACGAAAGCTTGGGCGAGACGTACTCCCTGACTACGGAGAGAAGAACAAATCGGAAGCATTACTGATGTACTCTGATGGGGAAGATCAACCAACGGGACCAGGAATCAGGAGACCAGTGCTTCCGTAAGACTTTTCTCTAGTGACCCTAGGAAATCGAGCTAACTTTGGACCACCTCTTACTCCTGAATGAGAGAAGCAACTATAATTTCAGGCCTTGCTTCTCAAATTTCCTTGAGAGTGAAATAAGACTTGAGAAGAATACATTTTTGAAACGTTAGGACGCTCCTGCAAATCAGGATCATGATTAATATCCCCGTGCAACTGCAATCCTTGTGACTCATTAATTTTGCAAGTCGTGCCCAGATCAAGGGATCTGGGGGAGGTACAGTGCGCTAGCATCTGTGTGTTTCTGGAGGGAGGTCAGAAGACTGCCTTGCCTCACGGCAGGAAGGGAGTTTCCTATTTTCAGGCAAAACAATAAAAAAGAGCAATCTCTCCCCAGGAGCTAGTCTCCGAAGACATGATTCTCATAGAAATCGTAATTGAGGCGTAACCTTATGTGGTACACGAGCATTAGCCTCAGTCCCCCTGCTAGGGGAGGACGTTTCCACCAACCACAATAAACATAAACGCCAGATAAAATCACAGCCTGTGCGAAGACTCTGCAAAGCGCTCTGCTGCCGCCACCGTGTGTTCTGGCTTCCCACACGCGCTGCCATTTCCAAGCTCCAGACGGATGCTGAGGGGACTGGTACCCACCCCGACCCTGTGACTTTCAATCAAGCAGACACCCTATTAGCAGGTGGGGTTCCAAGCATCTTGCTGGCTGCCTGGTACTACAACCCATGTCTTTCTCACCCGGATGCTGGCCGGAGATGTAGGGCTGAAGGTGGTGGCGTTGCCGGAGCAGACGGTCACTGTAACTCTGGGAATTATCAGCCTTTAAACGACAGATGAGGTTCAAAAGCCGTCAAGTGTTCTACAGCTGTCGGGGGATCAGTGTTGTCATTCTGTTAGTTCAGCATTAATTTGAGGAGGTGATAAGATCTTAGTGCGCGTCAGGGGTTGGTGCCACGAAGCTAGCTGGCTCCGTAATAAATGTTCCTTCCAGATTATCTTATTTAATCTGCACCAGCACCTTCCAGTGAGGCACTTTTCTAATGCCCATGTTATGGATGAGAAAACTCAACACTGGAGAAGGTAAACACCTTGAATAAAGCCACAGAACTAATAAATGATCGTTCCCGGATCACACCAAAGTCTGCACCAACCCAAGCGTTTCACTAATGTTGCCAGCTCTCTGACATCCTGGGAATGAAATTCTCTGCCTGCCCTCCCGCCCCCGCCAATTCTACCTCTTTGCTTGGCATGTACAAGCACTCAGTAAATATTTTTGGATTGATTGATCACGAATTGAATGAGGCTGGAAGTATGGCATCTGCCGCCCGGCATGAGAAGGAACTTAGCTGGACCAGATCATCTGAGTTCGTGGAGGTCCCGGGGCTGACACGGTGAGAGGAGAGCGGGATGGGGAAGCAACTAAGAACTAACGAGGGAGAAATGGGGGAAAGTGGAAAAGATGAATCAGAGTGAGTTAAGAAAGTAGAGAGAAAAGGCAGAGGCAACTAACAGAAGTGAGTGCTAGGCATTAGAAAACACTGTATGATCTCACTTATTGGTGGAATCTAAAAATAGCCAAGCTCCTAAAAACAGAGTGAAACGGAGGGTCCCAGCGGCTGGGGGCAGACTTGGGGGGAAGAAAAGGGGAGATGTTTAAGGGCACACACTTGCAACCAGTAGATAAGTCCTGGAGATCTAATGCACAGTCTAGTGAATATAGACAACATTATTGCATTATAATTGTTAAACTTGCTATGAGACCAGCTCTTAATTAATCCCACCATGACAAAGTAATAACTGTGTCCGAATAGAGGCGCTGGCTAACACTGCAATGGCAACCAGACTACAATATATACATGGATCAAACCAACATGTTGTACACTTTAAACTTGCTCAGTATTATAGGTCAAATATACTTCGAGAAAAAAGAGAAAAGTGGGCTTCATGTCATCGCCTTAAGATAGGTAATGGCTTTCTTACACCTTCATTTTGAAGTACAGAAATGGGTTGATGCAGGTGGTTCTGAATTAAATGTATGCGCTGCAAAGCAAAGTGCCACGAGTTTCCCTGAGCAGGCGCTGTTCATTTTTGTCAACCTGTCCACTGAGGTCTTTGCCCTCCTTCCCTCTGGGAAAGGAAGTGGCGCTGCCATTAACAGGCACCTGCTTCCATCAGGTGTCACTCATGGGTAATTTGTCTCCTGCAGGTGCGAGGGCCTGATGAACCCTTCAGGCCTCACAGGGCTCCTCAGCCCCTTACCTTTATATTATTTATTCCCTGGCTCACAGGGGGCAGCCTTCAGTCTCTTATTTCTCTAATTTATTCCTTCTAGCCGAGGTTTCTCACTTTTGGTCCATCATGGAACCACCTTTGATAATTGATGGCCCTAGAGCAAGCACATTACTTTTGTTTCAAACTGTGGAAAATCTCAGAAAAGACAGTAAATCTAAAAAGTTATCTACACATGCAAAACAGTTCTCTGTCTTTTTTTTCACTAAGTCCTTGTAGGGAAACCCAAAGGCGCATGCAGGACCCTTGAGACTCAGAGAATTTTCCGCAAGCTATTGAATTTTAAATAAAAGATTTCCCCCACACTTCAGAGGAAAACAAATTGTATTTCTGTTAGAAGTTGAAAGGGGAAGGAGGAAAATGGGAACAAGTGGGGAGAGCTGGAGGGGTAGGGGTCCTGGGGGTTTAGCCATTCCTGAAAGGTGCGTGTGAATAAAGGTTAAGGCTACTATTTGTGAGAGGCTTTCCCCTCCACATGGCCCCAATCCCAGGTCTGTTCACGTTAAAGTCCCTGGGCATCTCCTTCTGTCGCTCCTGCCTTGGATCACAGAGGCCTGTGGTGACTTAGCGACCTTGTCCCGCAGAGGGAGAGGGTGGCGATCTTGGCCAACTCAGCCGTCATTCTCCTGGGTTTGTTTCCTGTGCACTGGCTTAGAGACCCAGCCTGTGTGGTATAGGGGAGGGAGCAGGCAGAACCAAGTGCATTCCAAAGAATAAGCAACTTCAGTGAGAGACGAATTCTTGAAACACAATTCTTTGATAAGCTTGGGGTTGTCTTTGAACTGATCATGAAATCACTTTCTCTTCCTTTGGGGCTAGAACATATTTCCCCGTTTCTCCTGCGGTTCTGTGTGCCAGGTCACAGATTTCCACCAGGTGGATGCGAGTGCAGGTTGGGCGCACAGCATCCTGTGCCCCTCCCACCACGCTCCTCCTCTGGTCCTGATGCAAATGAGCAGCACATCCTCACAGCTTCAACTGAACAGGTTGCTTCCCACATGGAAGGGGCTTGGGTTTCCTTCTAGAGAAGGAAAGCTGCCTGCAGGTCAAGAATACTCACATGAGTTTCACGTGAGTGAGGAATAAATCTAAAAACCTGTGATAGCTCAACACAGAGATGTATTTGTTACAGCAACACATGGAATTGAGTGAGAGAGAGCGCTCTGTTTCTCAGAAACAGTCTTTTGCATTAAAAAAAACCCTGAGTTTAGATTAAAAAGAAAAAGTAACACATTCTGGGGCAAGCCAGATTTTAGAAGGAAAAATAACATTAATTCATTCTTTAACAAATATTTATTAAGTAGGCACTTAGTTATTTTGGAAGTTTGCAAGCAAAGGGGGTGTTCTTCATAAGAAAACAGACATACCCCTGCCCTCATGGGGCTTACAGTCCAGTAGGGAGGCAGACTAAAAACAGATAGGTCATTAGCGTGGCTTTAATAGGTTCAAGGGATGTGCTCTGAGCTAGTGAACAGGGTGGGACTCACTCTTCAGATCTCAGAAAGGACTCTCTGACTCCACAATTTAAAGTTATAATTCGCAGAGGCTGCTCTGACTTAACATCTGGCTGAGGCAGTAGCCCGTGCAAGGGTCCTGACTCCGAAGAGATCTTTGCTGAACCCGAAAGAATATTACTATCACTAGAGAATAGGGAGTCAGATGAAGGAGAGCGTGAGGACAGATCATGCAGGGCTGTTTGGACCTTGGTAAGGATTCTGTCGGATATCCTGCTTGTGAACGGAAACCACTGTAGGCTTTGAACAGGAAGTGATATACCAATAAGGCTTTGTCAGCTATGTGTAGAATGGATCAGAAATGGATACCAATTAGTAGCCTGTGGTTTCAGTTCAGGTGAAAGGTTATGGCTACCCCGGACAGGGGATGATAGTGAGAATTCAGATCCACAGATGTGGATACGGAAATGACAAGACCTGGTGATGGTGATGGGTATGAAGGTGAGTGACGGTGAGAAGACAAGAGTGAGTCCCAGGTCCTGGGTTTGAGCATCTGTTTACAGAGATGGTGAAGACTAGAGGAGGAGCAGGTGAGTCACCTTACCTGGTGTGAATTCAAGCCCAGGGTAATTCACCCTGCTTAAATATACACAGATCCTGGCTAGGGATTACATTTTGAAAGCCAGAACCAAATACAAAATATGTAGGAGATATTGGGAATGAGAAGAACTTTAGATGATGATGTATTCACGCCCTTTTATTAAAAAAAAATGTCTTAGGGGCTTCCCTGGTGGCGCAGTGGTTGAGAGTCCGCCTGCCGATGCAGGGGACACGGGTTCGTGCCCGGGTCCAGGAGGATCTCACATGCCGCGGAGCGGCTGGGCCCGTGAGCCGTGGCCGCTGAGCCTGCGCGTCCGGAGCCTGTGCTCCGCACCGGGAGAGGCCACAACAGTGAGAGGCCCGCGTACCGCAAAAAAAAAAAAAAAAAAAAAAAAAAGTCTTAGAAAACAAAAATTGGGGGCCTTATTGGTATTTTCAAAGATAGTTTTGGTCTTTAGTCAAGCTATTAGGGAATTTTCTTCAGTGTATGGTATTTTCTCAAATAAAAGTCGTCAGGAGTTACTGATAGATGTTTACTGAATAGATACATTTCCATGGTTTCTCAGAATTCAGAAGATGGAAATCACAGCATCAAAAAAAGTCCCCAGTGGCATCAATTGTTTCTCCAAACAGTGGTTCCTGACTCTGAAAGGAGAAAGGACAATCCCTCAGCTTTTTAGAAAACTTCTTTGGATGCCTGGTATACTCGGCAGATACAATTCTCAGAACGCGTCGGGTGCTCTGGTGTGGAAACAAGACATTCAAGGGAAAACCTAACACAGAGAGTAAAGCCTCTTGCAAGTGTCCACACTTTGGGTCATGCTGTCTGTTGTAAGCGTCCACAGCATGAGAGAAGTGAAGTCTCAGAAGGAATGTAGACCTGTCAGCCTGAAGAGCTATCATTTGCTTTAATACCATTCTCTGTCTATACATTTTGCACTTTACAAAGTTCCTTAAGCTGTTCAGTATTAATTCTTGCTTTAATATAAGGAGCACTCTTAAATTCAAAAAACACAGGCATTTAAAGGGGGCTCCCAATCATTTTGCCCTAAGAATGAATGAATTTATTCGGCAGATTTTGTTCCCAGTTGTCACTGTGATATGCTTGAGGGTGAGCAGAGGAAATAGGATTTAAGATATTGGCAACAGACTCACTGGGTAGGCAGAGGGGCGTCAGCAGAAGTCAGTTTGGGCAGAGGGGGAAAAGAATAAAATAAGAGTTATTTTCTTAGACCAAGGAGAATGTCTCCCTTCTGCACTGTGAGCCCTGGAAGGCAAGGTCACAGTCTCCGTCTTGGCCTCCACCACACAGAGGTGAGCACAGTGCGTCCCTGAGTGTAGGAAACAGTCATTGGAGGTAGGATGTAGAAGAGGCCCCGAGAGATACTGTGCCTATTTTAATCCTCAAATTGGTCCCAAATTACAGAGACCCAGACCAGTCTGTGCTGCTCTTTCCGTGGGTCCTTCAAACATTCCGGAACTTCCTTGAAGCCAAGTAAAAGCAACATTTCATTTCATGAAAAAGAAAGGCATTGATGGGTAGCATACCTAGTTGAGAAAAATGATCCTGGTGAAATGACTATTAGATGACATGCTGACACGGAACTGACCTTGATGAAGGTGGTTTTGGTTTCTATTGTGGAGATAACAGTCTAACTGGTGTAGTTTCCCAAGGTAATGATGGGAAAGGATGTGGATTCAGGGACTGTAGGCTCTCTTTTGCCGAGTCGTGATAAAAGGCGAGTTGGACACGTGGAGAAGCAAGAGACTCATCTGAGTTCAAGGGAGGTTCTTTTATTATTGTTTTTAAAGATGAGAACATCTTTGTACGATCAAGGGAAATAATCCACAGAAAGGGGCATTTATGATGTGAGAGAGGATGGAAAATTGCCACGGTGATATCTTTGAGCAGATGAGAGGGGATTGAATTCAGGACACAAGTGAGGCGGGAGGCGGGTGGGTGGGAACTGTGCTTAGATACAGGCAAACAGATCAAAACAGTGATCTTTAAGAGAAGAGGGGACTGTTCTAGTGATCCAGATGGCTGTCATGATCACAGGGAGCTAACGAGGCTGGCTAATGGCAAGAGCTTCAAAGAACCAGATTCATTTCGTGAGTGAGGAGGGGTGACGGTCTAGAAACCACAATGAGGAACTGGAAACCCCTACTTCACGTCCCAGACCACCTGTGCAAGGGGTTCGAAAGAACAGGCTGAAGGGGATGCTCAGTCCTCCACAGTCAGCCCGTTCCTGCCAGAGAAGAAGGTGAAGAGATTGTTCCAAGAAGACGTTGAAATAGAGAAGAGCTCGCTGATGACCTTGAGTTCTAGAAGGCCCGGTGGGAGGATTTGGGCTATAGTGGAGCGTGAGTGTTCAGAGATGTGCAAAGCTAAGTGGGGTGAGTTTCCAGTTAGTAAAGGATGAGGTGTGACTCAGTGATGGATGTGTATATGATGAAGTGCACACAGGAGTGTTGTGCAAATTGGGGTGGTGAGGCTGTGCATGCCGGGGACAGGGAGGAGACTTCTCCGAAAGCAAGCAGGGTTCTGGGTGTCTCCAGCCCCATCACTCTGATCGCGGGACAGAGGCTGGTAGATGGCCCACGGTGTGCACGGTCCTGGGGACACTCCCTGGCACATTTGCGGAACAGGGCTATGTCATGTGGTCCTGCCTCTTCACCCGCTGCACGCCTCCGGGGGAAGCCATTTCCATCGGTTCCACGTGAATGGTGCCCTGTGGCAGCTCTTTCCGCAGAGACCAGTGGCACCAGTAGCACGTGGGGCTCATCAGTATTCCTCATGTAACTGATGAGGAAACTGAGGAACAGAGAAGTTCAGTGACTTTCCCAATTTCATGCTGCTATTGTTAAGGGAATCAGATTTTTTTTCTAAAATTAAAAGTTTATTTTTTAATACAATTTTTATTTATTTATTTACCTATTTATTTATTGCGGTACGCGGGCCTCTCACTGTTGTGGCCTCTCCCGTTGCGGAGCACAGGCTCTGGACGCACAGGCTCAGCGGCCATGGCTCACGGGCCCAGCCGCTCTGCGGCATGTGGGATCTTCCCGGACCGGGGCACGAACCCGTGTCCCCTGCATGGGCAGGCGGACTCTCAACCACTGCGCCACCAGGGAAGCCCCTATTTTTTAATACAATTTTTAAAGGTTACTTTCCATTCACAATTATTATACAGTATCGGCTATATTCCCTGTGTGGTACAATACATCCTTGAGCCTATCTTATACCCAATAGTTTGTACCTCCCACCCTCCGTCCGTATATTGCCCCTCCCCCCTTCCCTCTCCCCACTGGTAACCACTAGTTTGTTCTCTATATCTGTGAGTTTGCTGCTTTTTTGTTATATTCACTAGTTTGTTGTATTTTTTTAGATTCCACATCTAAGTCCTATCGTACATTATTTGTCTTTCTCTGACTTAGTTCACTTAGCTTAATGCCCTCCAAGTCCATCCATGTTGCTGCAAATAGCAAACTTTTGTTCTTTTTTAATGGCTGAGTTGTATTCCATCGTATATCTATACCACATCTTTATCCATTCATCTGTCAATGGACATTTAGGTTGTTTCCATGTCTTGGCTATCATAAATAATGCTGCTATGAACATTGGGGTGCCTGTATTTTTTAGAATTAGTGGAATTTGGGGGGATATATACCCAGGGGTGGAATTGCTGGGTCCTATGGTAGTTCTATTTTTAGTGTTTTGAGAAACCTCCATACTGTTTTCCACAGTGGCTGCACCAATTGACATTCACGGAACCAGCTTTGGTTGTGGCATTTGCATGTGCTCTTAATCTTGATGCTGCTTCTTGAAAGCCAAGATTCTTTTGTCCCTCCGAGGCTACTGTTAACAGCGAAAGGAAAGCCAAACAAACACTGAAATGCACTTGAAGGGAAAGAGTCAATCTATTTAAGAGAAAACTTTAAAAACCAGAGCTATCTTTAGGGATACAGGCTTGCCTCGATTTTCCGGTGGTCTCTTGCTTTCTGTTTTTATTTAAGAGTCAGCAGCAAAGGAGATCTGTGAGCATGGTTAAAGCAGGATTTCATTTACAGTTACTGGGATGAGACCCGGTCAGTTTGTGAGAGGCGCCCTGAAATAGCAGGTCTTGTATCTTTTGCTAGGCCGTTTCTCTTGGGAAGATCCTCTGGCCTCGTGCCTGAGGATATAAATATGGCCACCGGTTTCCTGAGACCGAGCAAGGGAAGTGGACTGGGGAAGTCCCTTGCCAGCGTTTGGGTTTTTAATGAAAGCTTTTGTTTTCTTCCCCTTTGCTGAAACCTTCCCCTGTGCCTGGAACTCCCAAGCCCAGAGCCTCCAGCTCGTAATTGTATTTGCGACCTGTTTTGAAGCACTTCCAATCCCCCCCATCTACTTTGTTCCCATCACTGCTGTGGTGACAAATTCCATGCAGGGGTGACCAGCCCCACGCAGGTTTACCCTGACAGCACCTGGCCAGCAACTCCTGATTCTGCCCCTGAGCTTCCCGGGTGCCTTGGAGGGGAAACTCAGGAGGTATCACATGTGTGCAACCTGGAGGGACAGGGAAGTGGATGCCACCGGTCACAGTAGGTGGAGGTGACGGACATGTATTCTCCCCGCCCCTTTCCCAGGGCAGGGGGTTCTGTGAACAAATTCACAGCCTCCTCAGAAATCCTGGTGAGCTGGGACAACTGGTCACCCACGCGCTGGTCCACAGAGTAAGGCACCTGCTCATGACTCTCTCTCCTTCTGCTCGTCCTTCACTCCCGCTTCCTGGGATCAGATTCCTAAATAAAGTATTCCCAAGCAAGCCTGTCTCAGCTCTGCCTTTGGGGTACGTGTATGGAGAGGTCAGCCTTTGTGTCTTTGTGTGGGTGTTGAAGGGTGAGCTGGCCGAGTGAAGGGACAGAGGGAACTGAAGTCCTTCACAGATGTCCCCCAGCCCCTCTCTCAGCCCCACTTTCAGCGGCACCTGGAGCATTCACCTCCTGGGGCTTTTCCACAGTTCAGTGGTGTCAATCGCCTTGCGTTCTGTTGCTCTCTTTCTCTGCAGGAGATCAGGTTTCAGCTTTCCCCACGAACGTATTATTTACCACCTAAACACCTGCTTTGCCGCTTCCAGCATCTGTTGGCATCTCTCGTCCGGGATCAGCTCCTCGATGGGTCTCTGTGTCCTTGTAGGTTTGTAATATAATGTCACGCGTGTGCTTTCTTTTTAGTGGGGCTTCCAGAGGGACCGTAGGGAGAGAAAACACACGTGTTCTGTGCCCTGCTCACAGGCGAGCTGGTGTTTTCCCTTCATGTCACCTAGTGTGACGTAAAGAGCAAAAACCCTGTGCTCTTGCTCTGCGTCACTGGTGATTAATGGTGAGATTTGGGGTAAGACGTGGAATGCCTCGGAGCCCCGGTTTCCTCATCTGTGAAATCTGCTGTGTGAATTGACCTCTGACCCCTCCAGCTCCACCTTCGGCCCTCGGAGAATCCCAGAAACTACCAGTGGTCAGTGTCTCAGGGCAGAATTGGATTGATCTTCTGGCTTAGGGAACCATGTTCTGTACTTGCCTCCCCAGGAAATGCCCGGACTGATGAGTGTTCATCTTCTCTGGGGCCTGGAGTCAGCTTGTATTAACTCTGCAGAACGTTTCACAGGCCCTGTGTGTCTGTCTCTAGAATTGACTTGCATTTGCTCCCCTTTGGCACATTTAGAAAGCTGTGTAGGACGTTGGCAGACAATTATGTGGGAGCTCCTGGCCTTGTATTCATGTTTTTCTCCCTTTTTCTGGCATTACCTATACCTTCTGGAATAGATTTGGATAGAGGGGCCAAAACATGGACTCTAAACCCATGGCCTATTTGTGTGTGTGTGTGTGTGTGTGTGTGTGTGTGTGTGTATGTGTGTATGTGTGTATACTGGGATACATACATACACACATACACACACACACACACACACACACACACACACAGCAATGTGAATGTGTTCATTGTCTTAAAGCCCTCCCTTCTCCCAGGTCAGCGAAGCGTATGTGTGGTAGGGGTGTAGCTTCTCTCTGACTTATCTGTTCAAATCCATCTTTACTATTCCCATCTCCCTGTCCTTTCCCTACAGATGGTTTGACAGCCACTGGACGTCAGGCTCTGGAAACCATTTCTGAGATTGTCTAACGAGCATGAGCTGTCACAGAGAGAGAAGCACTCGGCTGTGTGAAACCTAGAAGAACACCGTCTCCATCAGAACTGAATATCTCCCCTTCGACCTTCAGATGCAGCTCACATATCACTTCCTTTGCAAAGATCCTCTTAGTTGTCCCAGACAAGGTTAGACACTCCCTCCTTTGTTTGCTGTTAGATTACCTTATCATTCTATTGCAATATATGCATGTTTCCATTAGAATAAATACCACCTTGCATTATAATTGTACATGAGAAACAAGATATTAAAATGAGATGCTCGTCAGTTTGGGCTGAGGCCCCAAAGCCTGGGAGCACGGAAAGCAACACGGCATTTTCAAGAGAGGAGCTAGCTGACTTGTGGAGGAATTGCTTGGGGAATGAACTGAAGCTGGTTAGTCAATGTTAGTTAATCTTCAACCTCCAGCCCTCTCAAAAGATGAGGTTGAAGAGGATGAGGCAAAAAAATCCCTCTGGGGAGGGTTTTCAGAGTGCTCGGCATTTCCCCTCTACTCTGCCACTTCACCACCCCTATGGGGATGAGGGACAGGGTGTTGTAGTCAAGACCAGAAGGACGCTCCAGAAGTTTCCATGGAATGTGCAGCGCATACAGCCTACTGTCTGATATCCCTCAGATGCTTAAAGGCAGGAGGATGCGTCTGGAGCTCCCTGACGGGAGGCAAAGCTACACATTTCCCGAACATTCCACATTGTCTTAAAACTGATGCATGCCAAGGGGACCACTAGGAGGGGAGGGGGACCCCAGGGAGAAGGGAGGCTGTAGAAGCTCAGGGAGAACTGCAAGGGGCCAACCGGAGGAGGGAGGTCGCCCAGCTGAACACAGAGTGCAGGTGGGCCTCCCAGAGGAAGAATCTCGAGGAAGGAGCAACACACAGGCAGACACAGACACACAGATATACACACAAAGACACACACAGATATACACAGACACACACACACACAGAGGCGTTTTTTCGCTGCTCACACAAGCCAGCGGTACCAATGCCAAATCCTCCAGTGCACCTGCCTTGCGGATGTACAATCACCTTTGCTTCTGTAGCTCCTCCCCCTCCATCTAATCCTGGAAGGGTCAGAGATAGGAGCTCGTGGGTTGGGGATGAACTGGCATGAAGAAACAACAGCTGACTGTCCTTTCCTCTGTGGTGTCTCCTTGCCTGGTGACACCGCAGTAAGTACCCCTCAGCTCTGCCGGCCCCCTTCCACGGGCTCCACCCTGACCGCCTCCTCTTCCCCCTACTGTGATCACACCCAGCCTTCTGAACTCAGCCCGCACGCACATCGAAGATAAACTTTCCCTGAACGGTTTCTATCTCTGGGATTCCGCGAGGATAGTGAGCCCCAGCACGTCTAGGAATGGGACACAAGGCACAGAGGTCCCCATAGCACATCGGGCAGAAGAAGGGGATGCTTCCCCATGGCAGACTAGGGCGTTAGGCTGGGCATCAGGGTCTACCAGGTGGGCAGGGCATACGGTCCAAAGTGCATGACCGGCTCCATTTGATTCCGACTGTAGTTAGTAGCAGAATGCCCTGTGAGGGTTTCAGAGCTTGGGTCCAGATCAGGAAATCTGGGAATGAGGAGTCTTTGGTGAGGCTGTCTGCTGGGTGCTATCACACCGATGGTCCCGCCAGACAGTGGCTACTACAGGCTGGGATTCAGAAGCAGAGTCTGGGGCCTGAGGAAAGAGTCCCATGCCCTGGAATGTGACACGTATTTCTTCATCCATATAGTTGAGTTTGACTTTCACAAAGTTCAGTGTGGCAGATGTGACTCTAGACTGGTATTTTCAAACATTTGCAGGCATAGGTCATCACTAGGAGAGCCGATTAAAATATACATCTTCCCATCGTCAGGTAGGATACACCTTACCTGTTCCTCCTTTCGGAGGACAGAATAGAACATGATCATTGGAGCTCGCGTGATTCGTGATTCACGGCTGTGCGTCATCAGGCCTTGCAAGATGTCCATCTTCCCGGGGGTTGCACTCGGTAATTAGAGAGTTTGGGGTGGGCCCTGGCAATGGGCATAGCAGCAAGTTTCCGGGCGATCGGGGGAAACCACACATGGTCCCCAGACCACCAAGCATGTGACTGAACTCTGATCAATTTCCATTTTTACTAAAAGACCAACATAGGCTTTGTCTTTTCTGTGTTTCTCCCTCCAAGTGTCACGTAATTAAAGCCGAGGCTGGGAGTGAGCAATTCAACAGGGGCTGGGGGACCAAGGTCACAATTAGATTTTCCCGCAGTCGCGTGATAACGGATTATTTCAGCCCTTGAAGAGGCAGGTGGGCGCGCATTCTAACAGTGGGCAGAATGGTCTATGAGTCACCCTCCCATCTGACTGAATGTTTGCCCACACGGAAGATTTGCTCCATCCCTCGGTATGAAATTGGGCTTCCTCCTTGCAGCTGCCTGGTGAGCAATTTATAGGACACAGAGGATGAGGCCAGTAATTAGGTTTCGGTTTTGGTTTTGGTGGGTGATTCAAATGCCGTTGTTCCCTTGTCATTCCTGATTTCTGAAGAGTCCACTGCTCTCCCACATTCACATGTAGAAGCCAGAGGATGTTTACAGTTTCTCTGCAAAGCAATTCCTTTGAGAGCTGTTTTTCTCTCTGCACGCTGCATGATTAAAAATAGAAACCATGAGCCCCAGAGGGAGTTAGGAGTAGATCCTCTGGGTGCTTTCAGCGCAGGTGGTTTAGGAAAAAAATATTCCTTCTTTATTTTTGGTAGAGGAGGTAGTATTTCCAACAGGTGGAGCGGGGCGGGGGAAAAAACCTGTTGCGACTATGTTTCTTAGTGGGACAAATTACTCTTAGGACACTGTTTGAATGGATGAGTTGAAAGTCAAATTTGCCTGCAAAGGAGATGCTCTCTAGGAGATGCTAATGTGGTTTGTGTTGTGATTTTCAAGGATAGTTTCTAGATGACCGATAATGTGCTTTCCTTTCCCTTGTAGATAACAACCCTCTTATTATCTGCAGCCTCAAGAAGAGAACAAAGCAGACCAGGCCATTAGGGGACGGAAATTACGCATTTAACTTCATGAACATTGGGTCTAAGTGGCCTCATTCGTTCAACATATATTATAAGTAGCTCTATGCCACATACTGCTCTCAGCACTGGGGACGCATCAGTGAACGAAACAGTCCAAATGTCTGCACTTAACGCAGCTTACTTTCTGATGAGGTCATCGTTTGACTCCCTGGCCCTTACAATATGGATTTCGGCGTGACTTTGGACAAGCTGATAAAACTCTCTGAATGTGAATTTCCTCACCTGTCAAATGTGTTCCTTGTGCTATTTGTGCTTCCCCCGTTCTCCTGGTCTTGAGAGTCACCGGGAATACTTGACAAGCATAAGCCCCTCCCACAGGGACTCTGATTCGGTACGTCTGGACCAGCCTTGTCCAGCAGAATGGAATATGAGCCATTCATGTCATTTCTAATGTTCTCACAGCCACAGTTTAAAAAAAAAAGTATAAAGAAGTAAGTGAAATTAATTCTAATATCTTCTTTTAAATATAAATGTATTGATTGATTGATTTTTGGCTGCGTTGGGTCTTCGTTGCTGAGCGCGGGCTTTCTCTAGTTGAGGTGAGGGGGGCTGCTCTTTGTTGAGGTGCGCAGGCTTCTCATTGTGGTGGCTTCTCTCGTTGCGGAGCATGGGCTCTCTGGGCGCGTGGGCTCAGTAGTTGTGGCTCGCCGGCTCTAGAGCGCAGGCTCAGTAGTTGTGACGCAAGGGCTTAGTTCTTCCGCGGAATTTGGGATGTTCCCAGACCAGGGCTCGAACCCGTGTCCCCTGCATTGGCAGGCAGATTCTTAACCACTGCGCCACCAGGGAGGTCCATATCTTTTACTTAATCCCATAAATTCAAACTTCTATCATTTCAAGATGTAGTCAATAGAAAACAGTTATGAGATATTTTATACTCTTTCTTTGTACGAAGCCTGCAAAATCTAGCGTGTATTTTATACTTACAACACAACTCATTTCGGATTTGCCACCTTTCAAGTGCTCACTCATCACCCGTGGCTGCTGGCCGCCATCCTGGACAGCACTGGTCCCCACAGAGCCCTGGAATCTGTACATTGAACAAGTGGTTCAGATGATTCTTATGTCTGAGCAAGTGTGGAAGAGACTAGGCCAGATGCTCCCCAGGGGAGCTCCCAATTCTCACTTTCTATTAGAATTTCGAGGTGTGTGGGGGGCACATCAAAGCATCTATCACTCAGTTGGCAATTACCACATATTCTTATTTTCAGAACGTCAGTTTCATAACTTATTTGATCTCCTCTGTTTTCTCCCCCTCCCACCCTCTATGTGGTTAAACTGAGAGTCAAGTCTTCTTAAGAATAATGACATAACAGTGCCGGAGACACTCAGTGAAGAAAACTTCACACGATCAAAGGGCTAAGGAGGCTGCCTGAGGAGGATAACCTAAAAAGAACAAAGAGCTTCAAGCTAGAAAAAGAAGGTGGAAAAGGCAGGGTGATCAAAGTTTGTAAAGTCATGAAGTAAATGGAAGCCTGAACAGGAACGTTTTGAAATCCAAAACTTAGCGGAAGAATGGAGCCTATTGGATAGCTTGAAATCACTCGCCTTAAGACAGATGATGAGAAAACAATAAGAATTCTTTAGGCAGCAGATACAGAATTCAGAGAACCCATTCCCTCTAGGATAGCAAAGGATATAATGCAAATAGGTTCAGGCAGTGTTTCGGTTTAAGCCCTAACCTCTTACAATATCCTAAAACATTCCCTATCTCCCTAGTAAGCAGTTGGTTTTATCTGTGGGAGGAGGTGAGCTTCAGGTCCTACTACTCTGCCATCTTGATTGCCTCCCCAGTCGTTGGTTTTAGATAGAATACTTTCCATCTGTCCATCCATCCACCCACCTGTACATCTGTTCATTAAACTTGGTAAGGGTCTACTCCATGAAATAGGTTTTGTTAGAGGTTTTCGTATGCAGGGCTTCACTGAATGCACATGACAATTCTGCAAAGTAGATACTATTATATCTTACTTCACAGATGGAGTTACAGGCTCAGAGAGGTTCAGTGACTCGTCCAGATTCATCTGGCTGACACGTCGTGTGAGTGCTTGGTCTAAAAGCTCCAAGCCTTAAACAAAGTCCAGTGGTCTTGACAAACAACAGCACGAGGCCAGATGTCTACTAGGCTGACCCAGAGCATTCTTATGAGCAAAGGGGGAAGGTTCTCCTCTCTCAGAAGATCTACCACCAAGGCTGAGTTCGGCGTGCCTGCCAGGACCTCGCGAGACCAAAGCCAGATCCCCTGCACCCCACCAGGCTTGTGGAAACCCCCTTCTGAGTCGTGATCACGTGGTTACAGACGTGTTCCATCAGTTTCATTTGTTGAGCTTTCTTGGGGCAACGCAGTGTGACAAACCTTGTTAGAATCACAATAGCACACAATCATCACAACTAGTGGAAACCATTCAGATCATCTTTTCCAATCTTCTCGTTCACAGTAATGGCCCAGCTGCTGTGTGTTTGTGGCCTTGGCCAGCGCTGGGATTAGAACTGACAGCCTGACTCCCTGGCCAAGGCTCCTTCCAGGCTGGTAAGCTTTGCACACGAGGCCCTTTCACTGCTATCCAGTAGGCAAAACAACTCAGAATTTGACATTTCATTTCTTGACACTTGATGGGAAGGCCTGAGATGTGTCACATCAGACTGAAAAATCACTGGGCCTGGTAACATGCAAAAATGATTTACAGCTTGTAATTGAAGGTTTAGCGTTGGCAGAAGTTATTCTGGGTGACTTCAGAGGAGAGGCTTAAATGGCCCCCATTTGTTTTCTCTGTATCCCACCTTAGAGCTCTTGGTACACGCTATTTTCTCCATCCGAAACAACTGTTTGTTGCAGGGCCCAGCAGTAAGGGCAGGTAAGAGTCACGGGGTTGGAGATACACGAACTGGTAGTCAACAGTCACGAATCACGATTCATATACGGCACACGTTTAGAACACAACACAGGCCAGTCAAGTAGGGAAAGGGGGGAACTAAGGGTTGGGTCCTCCCGCAAAGAGCCTTCAAGTCACTCTGCTTAGCATCTCTTTTGAAGACGTCACGGTTACCCCAGGGGAAGGGATCTTGGCTCTATCCATTGCTCCTGTTCCAGTGACACGCGTGACCCATCAAACTTCTCATCTAAAGCAGTAGTCTTCGTTCATCACTTGAAGACTCCCGCAGTCCCGCAGAGGACATTTCAAAACAACTAGCATGGAAGTTCCCATTGGCCACCGTGACTCCATGTTGAACTACTTAACGTGTCTCGACAGTGCTTAAATCCTGTAAGTTTCACAGAAGATGAATAGGAAACCTAACATGAAAGAAATCACCTCATCACAATACCCCATGTGTATTAGATGGACTAGAATAAGCTTAGCTGTTGTAGCAAATAAACCCCGGCCTCTCAACCTGGGACGTGTAAAGACCCTGCTTCTCACTCACAGCACGGTCTGATGTGGGCCGAGCGCACCTCCTGCATGGGTCCCCTGAGCCAGCTTCCCCGCACCGCTCTGCTTTGCGCCTCTCACAGACCTGGGTCCTCTCCTTGGCAGTGACTCTGGGATCCGAATTGTTTTCATAATGCAGCGACACCATCTTAGACTTTTTCCTTCCAGGCAAGTGGGGAGAGAGAGAGATGGAGGGAGGGAGAAAGGGAGGAGGAAAGAGATAGAGATAGAGATAGAGAGAGAGAGAGAGAGAGAGAGAGAGAGAGAGAGAGAGAGAGAGAGCGAGCGCCTAGAGAAGACACACGTGCTTGTATCTGCCTCAAGGATCATGTGGACACTTGGTAGGGAGCAGCAGTCTCTACCACGCCAGATCTGGACTGTGTCCCCCTGCCCCTGCCACACATCAAGAAGCCTTTCTTCCCTAAGCACTTAACCCAGCAAGATGGGTTCCGTCTATTAACAGGTTCTTGGTTCACCGACAGGACTGGAAGCTCTTTCAGGCGAGGGAGCTCCTAATGACCTTCATCAAGTATTCTCAGGGATCATATGCTCATGCGCTCTGGCAGGTGGTTGATGTGGGGGAAGGAGTGTGACTCCAAGGCAGATGGCCTGTGGCTCACTCCCAATGCCAGGTGGGGGACAGGGTGTGAGAAGGGCAACGCTGACTGTCCCTAGGGCCTGGGGGGAGGAGGGGGCGTCTCTCTGAGTAGAGAAGCCCCACTGGCTTCCTTTCCTCATTCAGGAAAAGCTTTCACTCTGTCCTGTAACTCGTTCCCTCCGCGACATTTACAGAGTGGTTGCTATGAGCCAGGACGTGTCCTAGGGGCTCCCTCTGCTTCATAAGAAGGGTGCAGCCAGTGTTGTGAGGTCTGATGAGGGGACTTCACAAAGCACAAGGATAGGGCAGACGGGAGTCATTTGCCTCAATGGTAGAAAAAAAGAGAAATTCCATAAAAGTGGTCATTATTATCTGGAAAATAGTATAGAACAACCCGCAGAGAATGAATTTCACACGTAGGATTACAGCTGTGAAAAAAGTACTGGGGAAAGGACAGCCTTGCCCCTCCAGCCTTAGGGGACAGATATGGCCAACAGATAAAGGAAAGTCTCTGTTCCTAGAAAGCGAGTCAGAAGACGAACTGGCAGAAACTGGTGCTCCATGTGGCCTGCTCCCCTGTGATCTGGTGGAGAACCAGTTTAAGGGGTATTTGATCAGAATGGAGAAAGTTGCCCAGCTGCCTTAAGCCCCTCTACTACTGTCCAGGAGTCCTCGTGGTTCCCCTCTCCAAGAAAAGGATTAGACCCAGAGTCTGGGGCTGATGGTTAAATGCCTCCAACTGCAAAGATTGATCAGTTGGTGGGGCAGGGAGCCACGGGCAGCCACAGAGAAAGTTCATCGTCATTAAGTGATACCACCGGGAATTAGTGGGAACAGGACATCACTGTAAAGAATAGCATTTCTATGGGCAGACCTTCCACCTCACTTAGGAGTCATACCCTGGAAAAGTAACTTACATGTTAGTGTTGCCTTTGCGATGGTCAGTGAATGCGGCCGGCTGAGAGGCACACAGACCAAGGTCACAGTGTGGGTCACAGGGGGCAAAGTCATGGTATGGGGCCGTATAGGAACAGGTGACAGGAGAAAGGACCAGGGAGGAAAAGTGCCGTGCTTGGTACAAGTCTGGGACAGTTGGATTTGTCTTGAGTCTTCTGGACGCTATGGTTAGAGGAACAAACCGACAGCTCCTGTTAATAGCAACTGGTCAGAACCGCCTACAGTTACTCCCAATGGGCATCTGTCAACCTAGATTCCCAGGGCAAGCATCCCAACAGAGACAGAAGCTGTATCTTTTTTTAAGGCCCAGCTGTGGAAGTCGCTCTTTCTTCTGCCACATCCTACTCCTCAGAAATGAGCCATTAAGACGGCTTGTCTCCAGCATTTACTGTTTGTAGAGTTTTTGATGATGGCCATTTTGACTGGTGTGAGATAATAAATGCTGGAGAGGGTGTGGAGAAAAGGGAACTCTCTTGCACTGTTGGTGGGAATGTAAATTGATACAGCCACTATGGAGAACAGTATGGAGGTTCCTTAAAACACTAAAAATAGAACTACCATATGACCCAGCAATCCCATTACTGGGCATATACCCTGAGAAAACAATAACTCAAAAAGAGTCATGTACCAAAATCTTCATTGCAGCTCTATTTACAATAGCCAGGACATGGAAGCAACCTAAGTGTCCATCAACAGATGAATGGATAAAGAAGGTGTGGCACATATATACAATGGAATATTACTCAGCCATAAAAAGGAATGAAACTGAGGTATTTGTAGTGAGGTGGATGGATCTAGAGACTGTCATACAGAGTGACGTAAGTCAGAAAGACAAAAACAAATACCATATGCTAACACATACATATGGAATCTAAAAAAAAAAAAGGTCATGAAGAACCTAGGGGCAAGATGGGAATAAAGATGCAGACCTACTAGAGAATGGACTTGAGAATACAGGGAGGGGGAAGGGTAAGCTGGGACAAAGTGAGACAGTGGCATGGACATATATAAATTAAATGTAAAATAGATAGCTAGTGGGAAGCAGCCGCATAGCACAGGGAGATCAGCTCAGTGCTTTGTGACCACCTAGAGGGGTGGGATAGGGAGGGTGGGAGGGAGGGAGATGCAAGAAGGAAGAGATATGGGGACATATGTATATGTATAACTGATTCACTTTGTTATAAAGTAGAACCTAACACACCATTGTAAAGCAATTATACTCCAATAAAGATGTTAAAAAAAAAAAGATGGCTTGCCTTCAAGGAGAGGTGAATTGGAGCCCTCCTTTTTATGGAGGGCCAAAAATGTGCAGATATGTTTTGGTGATTTTTTTTTTTGAATACGCTTCTTTTTTAATTTTTTTTATCACTAACAAGAGTTCAATTTTTTTTACACTTTTTTCTTTTGAAACAGATCTTACACATGATAAATGCACAAGTCTTTCATGTGCATCTGTCGAGTTTTGACAAATGAATGCATCTATATACTCTAAACCCTATCAAGAGACATAAAACATTACCATCATCTCTGTAAGCTCCCTCAGCCCTTTCCCAGTCTGTTCCTGCCCTAATCCCAGATGCCAGGGGTGTTCTGTTTTTGCTTTTTTCTATTGTAGTTTCAAGATGTTGATTTATACCAGTTAGTATCATTACTGAGTCCTCAAATAATTTTTCTTCGGTTGTTACTTGGTCTTCTTTTTAAAAGCATATTTTCCATGTTCTGGCCACAAGTTATGTGCATTCATCTCACAGGCCCACTTCCACCCAGGATCTCCCAAAGGCTCATCTGTCATGGGATTCGACTCATGATATCACCATCTAATTGGGTCCAGGTGCAGACAAGCCCCTGAGTTTGGCTTGCCCAGCACAGCACCCTCAGCTCCCACCCTCTGCAGGAAAGAGACTTCCTTACAGAGTGCAAGCGCCCTGCAGACAGAAACCCATCCCCTTTTACCCCTCATGGTGCTTAGCACCAACTAAACATTAAATGCTCTGGAGACATCATCTTGCAGATTTTCTAATGTTTCAGAACAATCAAACCTCGACATCCCTCCCTTCTGTTCCCAAGTAGCACAATTCCTTGTCACGGTTGGCTTTCTGCCCTTGGAGCTCAGGAACTGCCTCAAGAACAGCAAGTAAGCCCGAGTGCCCGTGCCAGTGCAATGACCATCGGCAGTGGCAGGGAGGGGCTCTGCGGCGTAACGAGGGGGCACTGACGCCGCTTCACTTCCCAAATTCTCAAACTGCACGCTGCTCCTGGGATCCTCTTGGCAAGCCCTCCCTGCTTTTGGGATATCAGACCAACTGCAAAACCAAAGAGACAGCCTTACATGGAAGGCCCCCTGACACTGTTTACAGCCAAATCAATCTGTTCACGGTCATAACTGAGATACAGGGGCCCCAGCTGCAGCCTTCAACTGGACCTCGATCTGCCTCACGACAGGACCAGGGACGCTGAGGAGTATAGAAGGAAACCTCCTCTTCCCCTCCAGTCTTCGGCCGCCTGTCCCCACGCCCACCCTGCGCGCACACTCCCGTGAGAAAGACTTTTCAGGAACAAAGGGTGACACATAAGAGTAGGAGCTCATTTCATCTTTACAGCAGCCCTATATGTTTCTTATCCTCAGATAAGACACTGAAACCAAGAGGGGCTTATGACTGGCTGGGGGTCCACAGCCCGTGATAGGCAGAGCCAGGATTCAAACCTTAGTAGATTCCAGAATGTGTGCTATTCACCACCACCTCACTGTGAAAGGCAGACAGTGTGTTTTGGGTACAACAATGACATACACAGGTTTCTAATATAGGACTAATAATGCAACATATCCTACCTGTAGGTCAGGAATTTTATGTAGACTAATAAGAAAGCGCTGAATGTGTGGACGTTGATTTATAATTTATAATGATCGGCGGCCACGCACTGGGTGCCTTCCAGGAGCAGACACTACAGTAAGCATTTTACATATTGTGTCACTATGCTTCATACCCTTGCAACATCGTTATTATAAAAGTGGGAACTGAAGCACTGAGGAGTCCAATACGTTGCCTACATTTGCATAGCTGGGGTGTGACCGGGCTGCGGTACCTATGCTTCCTAGCTTTCCAGATACAGCTCCTGCCATCTGTCTAACCTGACTGTCCCTGTCACCATTCCAGCCCTCTATGTAGTATTCCCAGCCCTCCATGAAGTCATCAATTTGCTAAAAATAATTTCTGTGGTTGATGGGTTTTTAACGAAGCATGCTGTCTCTGGCCCCTCCCTAGAAGTCTATGTCCAAGGGGGTGGGGAGTGGGTGTTCAGAGCTCCCGCTAATCTTAGCAGAGGCTCCAGGGCTGAGGCTGTGCCCTCTCTGATTTCTGCCTCATCTTATTTTTAATGAGGTCAAGGGCATCCACTGGGGAAAGGGAGGGGGCTATCTCTCCTGGTGGTGCCTGGAGCTCTCTGCTGTCACCCCTATTTCTTTGGCTTCTCACACAGCTGGTGTCAGAGGCAGAGACATCACTCACCCAGCTAGTCCTTGTAGGTCACGTCATTTTGAGCCAGATACCCCAGGTGGGTGAAGGAGAGATGAACCTCTGTATCTCCCAGATGTCACCTGCCCTTCAAAGCCCTCTTTCCATATCCGACAGGCAATTTCCTCACTGAGCTCTGCCTGGTGGGCTCTTCCCAGGCAGAACCAGCAAACTTGACCCTTCAAAAACAGATGCTGGTGGCAAGAGGCATTTCCTGTACCTCAAACTGTATGAGAAGCTGGTCCCAGGGACCGCTCGAGCTTGGAGTCACCCAAGAGATGGCAGGAGGAGCCACCCACACGGAGCTTGGTGTGACCGGTGGAGCGGACACCAGCTCCGGAGTCCAGCTCAGCCACAAAATCACCTCTGGGAGAAGTGCTTCTCCTCTGACGGCCTCTGTCTTCCCATCTGTGGTGTGGGGAATAACTCCATCTCATCTCCCACATGAGCGTAAAGTCAGTGTTGGAACTTGGCTCGTGACGCTGCAGTCAGAGCCCTTTTCTCCATCCTCCTCGCTATCCGTCTTCTCAGCCCAGTTCCTGGTCCCCCCCCCCCGCCGCCCCCGCTCGCCCTGGCCAAGCCCCGCCTGCTTCCCTCTTTACAGCCACATCTGTCCCTGCCCTGCATGCTGCTGGCTCACACTCACTGCGCTTCCCCATCTGCACTGGTGGGCCTGATGCCTTAGCCATGACTTCTGCAAACTCGACCACAGGGGACTCATCTTACGCTCACCTCTAAAGATGGGGAAAAGCAGAGGGCAAAGGTTATGCACACTTTTACTCTATTTTCCTGTGATTAACATTAGAGGTGGGACTTTGCTGTTAGTTTTCTATACGTTAATAATTTTTATGTCTTCCTGTGTATTGACACTTTTTATTATGAACTGTCCCTCTTTGAACTCTAGCAATGTTTCTTGTCTCTGAATCTATTTTCTATGATAGTGATATCATCTCTCTAGCTCTTTCACAGTCATTGTTTGCATAGAACATCTTTTTTCATCCTTTCATGCTCAAGCTATTTGTGCTCTAGAATCTGAAGTGTTTCACCTGTTGACAACGTATAATTGGATTTGCTTTTTTTTTAATCAAGTTTGAAAATCTGTCTTTTAATTAGAGTGTATAGAACATTCACGTCTAATGTAATTACTGAAGTGCTTGGGTTTCACTCATTTTGCTATTTGTTTTCTCCAGGTCTCATGTATTTTTGTTCCTCTGTTCTTTCTTTACTGCCTTTTTTGTGTTCAATTTTTGTAGTGTGTAATTTTTCTTCCTCTGTTCATTTTTACATATATTTTAAACAGTTTTATTGAAGTAAAATGGGCATAAACTGTGAATGTTTAAGGTTTATAATTTGGTGAGTTTTGACATGTACGCACCCACGAAAGCACCAGTGTGCCCCTTTGTCTCCCCACCCATCCCCGCCCATCAACATAAAATCCCTGGCCTTATTTCTGTCCATGGGCATTGGTTTGTATAATCTAGAATTTTATATAAATGGAAGCCTACAGTGTATTGGTTTAATCTAAATTCACTCAGCATGATTATTTTTCAAAAATAATACATAAGTAAAAATAAATAAGCATGATTGATTATTTGATGATTCATCCAGGTTGCAGTGTATCAACAGTTTATTATTTTCAATGGCTGAGTACTACCACATGATAGATAGAGAGATATTACTACAGACACAGATATATACTACATTTTGTTTATCTATTCACCTGTTTATCTATTCACCTGTTGGGACATTTGGGCTGTTTCCAGTTTTAGGCTATTATAAATAATGCTGCTATAAACATTCATGGCCAAGGTTTCGTGTGGATATATATTTTTATTTCTCTTGGAGACACAGCTGGTAGTGAAATTGCTGGATTGTATTATAAGTATACTTTTCTAGGATACAGGATTTGAAAATATTTTGTTCCAGTCGAGGCTTGTCTTTTTGATTTTTTTAATGATGCCTTTTGAAGAGCAGGCGTTTTGGGGGGAGGGATGGATTGGGAGTTTGGGATTAGCAGATGCAAAATATTATCTGTAGGATGGATAAACAACAAGGTCCTACAGTATAGCACATGGAACTATATTCAATATCCTGTGATAAACCATAATGGAAAAAATATGAAAAAGAATGTATATATAGGTATAACTGAATCACTTTGCTGTACAGTAGAAATTAACACAACATTGTAAATCAACTATACTTCACTAAAATAACTTTTTAAAAAAGATAAAAAAAGAAGTTTTTAATTTTGATGGAGTCCAATTAATCAAATCTTTCTCTTTTATTTATTCGCTCAGTTTTTAGTCATTGCACGCTATATCTTTTAAAATTCCTCTATTCTAAATTATTTGATTATCTTAGTTTTAATTCTCTGTGTTTTCACAAAGTCCTTTAACCAGTACCTGGTTGCGCATTCTGTTTTCATCCACTGTGACCATTTGCTGTCCTCTATTATCTCACCTGGGACCATCTGCACCTTAGATTTCATCTTGAACTCCTTGTGGTACTTACGCAATACCCAGCACGCAGAAAGCCCTCAAAGAACAAGGGTTGCGTTATTTGTGCATTGCTCATGTGTGCTGTTTGGGACCAGACTACGCTTTGGGGTTCACATTCTCCTTCAGAAAGACAAATGATGACATCTGAGATAGGGGACCTCTCCAGTACAACGCCATGCCTTTTGATCAACGGGAATCATGGTTTCATGCCCATCCATCCCTCCAAACTCAAAAGAAACTGCGACACGTGCTTGTTGAGAATGTGACACGTGCTTCTTGCTCTGTGACCCTTTGATTCACGTTAGATGTGGCCTCAAACACACCCCTCCTCCCTCTGTTGGAGGAGACTGTTTCTTGCTAGCAAACGTTTTGCCTCTGCATCCTGTGCATGGAAAAGGCCTTTGCATCCCGTGGAGATTTTGCGTTTTTACTCAGGTCAGTAGAGGGTACGGGATCCCACTGTGTCATCCAGGTTATGAAACGGCAAGGTGAACAGCCGTGATCTTGAGACGAGCTTCACTCCCAGGTTTGTCCTGAGCAGCCCTGCTAGCCCACACCTGCGCTGACGGGTGTCACACGTCACAGGTCTCTTACTTTCTCCCCTCAGCATCACTGTGAAGACTGCACGAGCAAAGGGCTAAGGTATGTGGAAGCGCCTGCTACAGGGCAGGTACATGGTGGGGGCTTGTTCCATTATTCCCGGTGTGCCTGAAACGATTCATACCTTTAAAAATATAACTGGTGTATTTCCAGGCACTGTGAGGGGCCAGGGAGACGACAATTTCTATGAAGGTCTGCCCTGAACCTGTCAACGTTCTGCCCGTTTCCAAGCGTCTTGTTTCCGGCGCACCTCCTCTGCCGCATCTCTGCGTTTCAACAACTAATCTAAACATCGGTCAGTTGGAAGCAGCTTCACCGACACCAGGAACAGACCTAGAAGCACATAGGAAGCTGTGGTTGAGCTCCTTTTGGGGTCCGGTGCTGCCTGTCCGCTGGGAGTGTTTCTGAAGGGTGTGCCAGAAGGGAGAGGAAGGGCGAGTTCCCGGGGCAGAGGCCCCCACAGTGGAAACCACTACGCTTTGTCCCCCAGACACTCCTGTTCCTGCCCTCGGCTAATCACAGTCATGGGCTTTCAGGTGATTCTAGCCAATTTTTGATAATGCATATCAAAGGGTAACAAAAATACTCACTTCTGAAAATCACCACTGCCCTTGCTTCCCTGGCAATCCGAGAGGAAACTGACATTTCCGGGACAAACCGATCAGCTTTAGCGGCGAGCGATGGGCCACTGACCTCGGTGGGCAGAGGAGCTGCTGAAAGGCACCAGCGGCCGTCCTTCAGGCCTCCAGGGAGCCTTAGGGACGTGAAGTTCTCACTTACATGACATTGTCCCAAGTCCTGCCATGCTGTATTTTCTTGGTCCAGGTCTTGGGCCTGCTGGCAGGTACTTGGGGTCAGAATGTGTTTGCTGTGGATTGCATCAGATGCGAGGAAAGGTGGCCGTCAGCTGTGGTGGGCTGGGGGGATGTGCTTAGGTTGGCACTGAGTCCATTCTCCTGAGGACAAGCTAGTGACCCTGAAGATGGCTCAGTCTCAGGCCGAGAGGGGCAGCCCTCTACAGGGGCCCAAAGCAGGAGTAACGTGTGATGACCTCCACCGACACCGTTCCCGGGCCTTACCCCGTAACAGGACCCGGCAGGAGGCATCTAACAGATCTGCTGGGTATTCAGCTTCCTCATTTTTGAAGAAGGTGGGCCTCGGTGACGTGGGGATGGGGTGTAGGACTAGGAATATGTTCTTACTGACTTCCAAGTAAGTGAAGTAAAAATTGCTATTTTTTATATTAATTTTTATTGGAGTAGAGTTGATTTACAATGTTGTGTTCGTTTCTGCTGTACAGCAGAGAGAATGTTATACACATGCACATATCCACTCTTTTTTAGATTCTTTTCCCATATAGGTCATTGCAGAGGATTGAGTAGGGTTCCCTGTGCTAGACAGGAGGTCCTTATTAGTTATCAATTTTTTTTTTTTTTTTTTTTTTTTCGGTACGCGGGCCTCTCACTGTCGTGGCCTCTCCCGCCGCGGAGCACAGGCTCCGGACGCGCAGGCCCAGCGGCCACGGCCCACGGGCCCAGCCGCTCCGCGGCATGTGGGATCCTCCTGGACCGGGGCACGAACCCGCGTCCCCTGCATCGGCAGGTGGACTCTCAACCATGCGCCACCAGGGAAGCCCCAGAAGGGACCTTTTGAAGCCTGGACTGGAATAATGGAAGGAGAGTATGAGAAATATGATGGGACTTGACGACTCTGGTTCCTGACAAACAATACTGGCCACGAGGAATACATCTAAGTCCAGATGGCCACACGGCTACAACGCAGTGCGTGTCTCAGCAATGAACTCATCTTAGAAACCAGTCTTTTCAAGCAGCCCATGATCTCCAACAGCTTTATCTTACAGATGAGACCAAGATGTACAGCCTCTTGCTGAGGGTCCCAGAGCCTTGTACAGGTTTCGAGGTCCCTAATCTCTGCTCCCTCTAACCTGGCAGTAATATGCAATTGACTCTTACCCCTTGGGTGCATCTGAAACTTGACCTCCAGGATCCATCCTTACCACTGCCTGGAGCAGAGTGTCACAAGGGTCCTTACCCCTGGCGTTTGTTCCTCAGCTGAACTTTGAGTCAGACCTCTGGTCCTGCCGGGGTCTCCTCTCCAGGGTCCTAACACTGGATTCTCTCCTTGTGCCCCAGCTGTGCTCCTGGTTCCCAGGTGTTAGTCTCCATACCTGCTCCCCAGGTCTCCTTGGAGCCCGTGGCTCGGGATTGGGCTGGACCGTCTGCTCGGCTCCTGCTGGATTCAAGGCTGCTCCGTCCTCTGCTCGTCCTGATATGCCTCCAGCCCCTCCTGCATGCTCTTTATTGCACTGACTCCTTGGTTTCATGCACAGTTCCTGGAAACCTCCCTCTACATCACGGATCCAAAATTGATGGTCCCGGTGTGACTGCCTAGTGGCCACCATGCCTCCTCCTGGGTGGCTGGCCGTCTCATGGTTCTGAACCTCCCAGGCCTTCTGCCGCCAGGTTGATTCTGATTTGCGCACTGAACAGTGTTTACAGGGAAGGCAGCTGCTGGCTTTCGTGCTCACCTAAGTCTGGCTGTTCCTTGTCTCCATCGGAGTGTCTGATGGAGGTTCGTCTACGGCTTTGACCTCAAACTCCCTTTGCCTTTTGTCTTTTTAGACACCACTGTTCATCTGCTGGGCTTACCTGCCATGGGCCCTAGGAGGGGAGCCACACTGCAGCTAATGGGATAAAGAAAGGGAAGCCTTTCCCCTCCACCCCACTGACCCTCCCACCTTCCCTCACAAGACAAAAATCTAACAGGGAATGTACAGAGAGAGCTCCCTCCTTCTACCTAACCTAGCCATTCCAGGCACTTCCTGTCTGCTGTTCCAGGCACTTCCTGTCTGCTGTTCCAGGCACTTCCGGTCTGCTGTTCCAGGCATTTCCTGTCTGCTATTCCAGGCATTTCCTGTTTGTCCTTCCTGTCCTTTCCTGCCCTCCTCTGTTGGATCCTGTGCTCTGACTCCCCAGGCTTTTTTGTCAAGTGATCTCTGGCCTGATTCAGCCACTGGGAGACTCGTGCTGGGGACCAACCCACCCCCCCGTCCCCCCCGGTTTCAGGCAGTGTCAATGACAGTGCCGTTCCTCCCACAAGGATTCCGCTCCTGCCAGACAGCCCCTCTGTCCAGGAACCCAGCTCAGGTACTGAGCCTCTCACTGAGATGCCAGCTTTTGAAGAACTGCACACCTGGGGAAGGGGGGCTCACTGTGACCATCTCCTCTCTTTGCACTTTAGCCGGGGGTGGGGGCAGCTCCTGGGATGGCTCTTGTCTGGGCCCCTCACTGTGCCCTCCCTGTCTGCTCTGACTTCATTGATTGTCCTCTGTACCATCAATTATACAGCAGCCTTTGGGTATAAGTGAAGTCACACTATATGACGCATATGTCAACTTTCACATAATGCAGCTTATACTGCATTTATCAGGTTTAATACGACATGGTTTCAGAAATATTAAAACATCAACAATGGTCTATTTTAGGATCCCATCCTTAGTGCGATGTTGATTTCCCCTTGCGAAGGTTGAATATGTGATGTAAATCCTTGCAGGAATTCTCAGAACATCTCAGGTGTTTAGTCCTATTCCTATTAAGTTTAAAAAATTTTTTCCATTTCTCAAACTTACCTGACTATAGCTACCCTTTTGTGCCACATCTATTAACAACCAGTGGAAAGGCGTTTCCCATAATATACACTGAGAAATATTGTCATCATGTGAAAAATACATGATTCACAGTAGACCTCACATTTCCCATCCCTTCTTTCCTTCTTTCTTTCCCTTCCTGCCAGCCTGAGGTTGAGTTTTAAACCTTCAATGGAGACTGTGAAATAAAATTCATGTTTTACGGCAAGACAAGAAAAATCTAAACGTAAGAAGTCTTCTCTGCTCTTTGGCCTCCTCTCTCCCTACTGTGCCTTGTGCACCTGCATTATGCGTGGACCCGACCTCCCCCACGGAAAGAAATACCTGCTCAACCATGAAGAGCAACATCCTCCCAGCATCAGTAAGACAACTCCTTAAAGATAACGTTCCTCCTTGACCTTGTAGGGGTCACATGATCCACCTCGATGGTGCCTACATCTGGATTATGTAAATCGTCAATAATACGTCATCTGACGTACAGCCCTCTGTCTCATAAAATTTATATAAACTATGTCTTGACTTCTAACAGGTGGAACAGTTCTCAGAGCTTTCTGAGATGCTCTTCCTGGGTTATAATCCTCAAATCTGGCTAGAATAAAATTTTCCATTTCTTTCATAGATCGACTGATTAATTTTTCTTTGACAAGATCTACTTCATCTCTGCTTCTCAATTAATGAAAATTCTATTTTTATTTTTTCGTGGAACCATAGACCACTGGACCCATGAGGAACTGTGCTGGGCAGAAGTCCGATATTGTCCCCAAGTTCTCAGCCCCTGGTGTACACGCACTTTCTCCTACTTATTGAAATGCTAATCTGGGTGCTGTTCTGAAGGGATTTTGCAGATGTAATCAAGATCCCAAATTAGTTGACCTTAAAGTAGGGAGATTTTCAAGGTGACCTAATCAAGTGGTCCCTTAAACAAAGGTGAGACTTTTCTCTCCTGGAGAAAGAGGTTCAAAGCACGAAGGGTACTGGATATGTGAGACGGTCTCCTTTGCTGGATTTGAAGGTGGAGGGACCATGTGGCAGATAGCGCATGTGGCTTTCAGGGCCTGGAGCAGCCCCTGTTGACCCCTAGCAAGGAAATGGGACTGAGGGCTGTAACCACCAGCAGTTGAGTTGTGTCACAACCATTTAAGCTCCAGATGAGGATGAGCAGAGAACTTGACCATGGCCAGCCTGGACTCGACCTGTCGAGCTGTGAGCTAATAAATGGGTTCTGTTCTGAGCTGCTCACTGCATGGGGATTAGTTATGCAACAAAAGGAAAGTAACCCAGGGACAATGTTTTTCTCCTTGCAGCTGGGGAAACTGAGGCTGAGAGAGGTGAAGTTGTGTCTCTTGATCTCCTACGTGATGCCTTCGGCACCATGCCGGTCCCCAGAGGTGGGACCAAGGTGACTACACGGGGCTCTCTTTCAAGGGACAATTTTTTTTACAAGAGGAAACACCTGGTTTTCCATCAGATTAATCAGACACTTGCTTATCTCCGTTGCAAACCCCCTTAGGTATCGAGTAGGGGGTCCTTCAGTGGAACTCTAAGTAGGGCCAGCCCTTCATGCCTCAGTTATTTTATTGCCAACCTAAAAATAGGTGCAGCTGGTGCTGTCCTTGGCCTGAGCCTGGATGTGTTCGCTGTTTGCCCAGGATCCTGTTGCCGAGGATGCAAGGCTCCAGAGCTCCCAGCGGGGCACCCTCTCCGGTTCCAAGACAGATGGCTCGGCACTGGTGAGGAAGCTCCTTCCTGCCCCCCTTCCCGGTCGCTACTGCTCCACCTGCTTGGCCTTCCAAACTCCCCCCTTCCTACTTTGGCTTCTGACAAGAGGGAGCAGAGAGAAATTGGGCGTTGGGGGTCAACTGGGCTTCGGGGGTCTTCTCTTCTCCGTATTTCATTGTTTCCTGGTACCCCAGTGCCAAGGGAAGCCTCAGTCCTGGGCACGGGAAGTGAATGGCTCCACGTGCCAATTCATAAGCACAATCTGACTCAACATCTAGGTCTGCTTATGTATAACTGGTCAACCCAGGATACGTCCAGAAAACCCCACGGTGCGGTTTAGAGAGTTTTAAACCCCTAAGTCTGACTTAGGCTAAGCGAGGAAATGTTGCGCTGCCATCACTGGTGTACAGTAAGCCTTTCTAAGCATCTACTGCTAGCCTATCCAGTCTTCACTAGGTCCCTTAGGAGATGCCAGGGCAGAAGCATAAGGTATAAATCATCAGGGAAATGCCAGTCAAACCACAACAGGCATCACCTTACACTTGTGAGGATGGCTATTATTTAAGAAAACAAAACGTAAGTGTTGGCAAGGATGTAGCAAGAAGCGACGCATTGTTGAGAAGTGGTACACGGTTGGTGGGAAGGCAAATTGGTAAGGCCATTACCAGTATGGAGGTTTCTCAAAATATTAAAAATAGAACCACCGTATGATTCAGCAATCCCCCTTCTAGGTATTTATCCAAAAGAAACAAAATCAGGATCTCAAAGACTCACCTGCATTCCTGTGTTTATTCAGCATTATCACAACAGCCAAGATATGAAAACAACCTAAATGTCCCTCAATGGATGAACGGTTAAGGAAAATGTGGTATATCCACACAGTAGAATATTATCCAGCCTTAAAAAGAAGGAAATCCTGCCATTTGCAATAAGACAGATGGACCTAGAGGACATTATACTAAGTGAAATAAGCCAGACACAGAAAGACAAATGCTGAATCATCTCACTTAGATGTGGTGGAATCTAAAATAGGCAAAGTCATAGAAGCAGAGATTAGAGTGGTGGTTGCCACGAGCTGTGGGAGGGGTTGATGAGGGAGATGTTAGTCAAGGGGTACAAAGTTGCAGTTATGCAAGATGAACACTTCTGGGGATCTAATGTATAGCATGGAGACTATAGGTAAAAATACTGTACTTTATTCTTGAAATGTGCTAAGAGAGTAGATCCTAGGTGTTCTCACACACACACAGAGGTAACTGTGAGGTGATGGACATGAGGTGATGGACGTGTGAATTAGCTTGATTGTGTTAATTCTTTCACAGTGGATACAGGTGAACCCCTTACATATATACAATTAAAAAAGAAAAATAGGATATAATTTCTACTCTCAGATAGTACATAGAGAATAAAATACAGATTAAAGTTAAGTGACATAATTTGAAATATACACAAAATCTACTGCATAATGCCCCAAGCCAGAAGAATCACTGTGGGATGAATCTGGAACTTTTTGTGGAGGACATAACATTTGAAATTTATCTTGAAAAAGAAAAATGGAGCTGGAGGAATCAGGCTCCCTGACTTCAGACTATACTACAAAGCTACAGTAATCAAGACAGTATGGTACTGGCACAAAAACAGCAATATAGATCAATGGAACAGGATAGAAAGCCCAGAGATAAACCCACACACATATGGTCATCTTATCTTTGATAAAGGAGGCGAGAATATACAGTGGAGAAAAGACAGCCTCTTCAATAAGTGGTGCTGGGAAAACTGGACAGCTACATGTAAAAGAATGAAATTAGAACACTCCCTAACACCATACATAAAAATAAACTCAAAATGGATTAAAGACCTAAATGGAAGGCCAGACACTATAAAATTCTTAGAGGAAAACATAGGCAGAACACTCTATGACATAAATCACAGCAAGATCCTTTTTGACCCACCTCCTAGAGAAATGGAAATAAAAACAAAAATAAACAAATGGGACCTAATGAAACTTCAAAGCTTTTGCACAGCAAAGGAAACCATAAACAAGACCAAAAGACAACCCTCAGAATGGGAGAAAATATTTGCAAATGAAGCAACTGACAAAGGATTAATCTCCAAAACACACAAGCAACTCATGCAGCTCAATATCAAAAAAACAAACAACCCAATCCAAAATTGGGCAGAAGACCTAAATAGACATTTCTCCAAAGAAGATGTACAGATTGCCAACAAATACATGAAAGAATGCTCAACATCATTAATCATTAGAGAAATGCAAATCAAAACTACAATGAGGTCTGTGTCGAATGGACCTGAGGATATGGGGAGGGGGAAGGGGAAGCTGTGACAAAGTGAGAGAGTGGCATGGACATACATACATTACCAAACGTAAAATAGACAGCTAGTGGGAAGCAGCCACATAGCACAGGGAGATCAGCTCGGTGCTTTGTGACCACCTAGAGAGGTGGGATAGGGAGGGTGGGAGGGAGAGAGATGGAAGGGGGAAGAGATATGGGGACATATGTATATGTATAACCGATTCACTTTCTTATAAAGCAGAAACTGACATACCATTGTAAAGCAATTATACTCTAATAAAGATGTTTTTAAAAAAGAGAAATATATCTTGAAGAATTAATATTCAATTCCAAAAGCCTATCTTTATTTCAGATGGATACATAGATAAATGTATCCATTGAAGAAAAATGGACCAGAAAAGATTTGAGAAGGCAAACATTTCCTCTAATCCCTCAAGCCTTTGATACCAAGATATAACAACCAGAACAAGCTTGCAAAACTTTTATTTTGCCCATTATCCTGTTTGTTTCTGTATCTTCACTAGAATTTATACTCCATCTGGTATTGAAACAGTTTTGAGACATCTTCAAAATTAAGCACAGTGTAGAATACGAAACATTTAAAAATTATAATAATTCTCTTATTGTCCTGTAAGAACTTTTTTGCCTTCTGTTAATTGACTGCATTCTTCTTACCTTCCTTGTTACCAAGGCAAAAGAGAAAGGCATTGATTTATATTTCTGCTACTTTCTGAAGGCAAACGTGCTGGCTTATTTATCAAGCTTTTTCCCATTATTGAATTCAAATGGGGATGAGTCAGAGAATCCTTGGTAAGAGAATAGACAATGCATTTAAATACAGTTTTAGAAAACGTGCATACGTCTTGTTCAAGCGGAAGTAGGCACACCACGAATTTATCTTAGTTGCCTGTGAAACGGCTTTGACTAGGTTATAATAGTCTGTGTTCGTTGCAATCTAACATTCTGGCTTCCTGTAGCCAAAGGACATACAAAACCCTATTAGACTGTGAGTGAACTTGGGCATCAGACGGCCTTTCTCGGATATCAGATGCCTCGAGTGAGCCTAGGCCGGCATGGATTCCATCTACTCAGATCTGAATTCTCTAGCAGGCGCCTGCCTGCAGCACACTCATCGGGGTTCGTTAATAAGAGTCTCGTCTTTTCAACACCACGTACGCTGCAGGGAGAGCTGTCGTTCCAGCGAGTAAAATTCGTCAGGTAGAGACCCAGTGGGCTGCAGGGGGATCTGCAGGACTTAAGGGTAATGCACTCTCCACTTTTCAGATTAAAATAGTCTTTTCCACGTGACGGGACCTTCACACACATGCCGAAGATGTCTAAGGGAATGCCTTGACCAGCTCCTCCTTGTTCATTTATTTACTGATTTTACTGACTCAGTTTGAATAAAATTGCTTCTTGGTGGATTACAGGAATGAGTAACTTACAAAATCCATCACCAAGCAGTCTAATCAATCGTCCTGGGAGTATGATTACTGAACATCGTTCACTGAAGTCTTCAGCACATCCAACTCAAACAGTCTAATTGTCATGTATCTGAGCCTGAGCTGCTTAATTTAACCTGAAGGGGCTTTGAATTGTAAGATATTAGTTACTGTTCCCAATATATGGCTCTGAGCGGAGAACAAAGCTATGACTTTTATACAAGATGACTTATTCCTCCCCTCACTCTAGACCACAAGGAAGTGGACAGGCCTGGAGATTCTCAAGAACTGGGAGGGAGGAGCCTTTCTGGAACTCTCCAGCAACAGTGCTGATTGGACGGTCCCTCCTATTCAAGAAAACGCACAGGGCCACTCTGCAGGGTGTTTCTTAAAGGATTTTCCTCTCTCAATTGTTGGTAGACCCGAGCAATGAATTTATTGCCAGAAACCAGGGCTGTAGATACTAAATGTCAGATCCTTCATCCAGGGTGGCCGTGACTCTCTGCTCTGTCTCTGCCTACTCTGTGCCATCTCCCTGTGCTCTAGAATTCCTGCTGTCAGGGGTAAACTCAAGGAGTACATGCTTTCTCCTCTGAGAAGCCTGGATGTTAAACATTATCTCGGAGAAAGTAGAAAGGCCTATACACAGGGTGATCCTGGAATTTACATTGTGTCTGACAAGTTGCCTTTACTATATAGGTAGATAGATAAATTAGCTAAAATCTAAAACCATTTTTAAAACTAAAATTATTTTCAAAATTTAAAATGATATATCAATATACATTGAAATGGAATAAGACTCTTTATATTATTTCAATAAATATTAAAAATGAACATAGGCAGGATAATTATTCTTGGAACATGGGTGCTACTTCCTCTTCCCTGAGGCCCTAGTGATCACAGAACAAATGCTGCTAAGTGGAGGATATTCTCAGTCCTATGTATTTTTTAAATCAGCAGAAATATCAAATATGTTCACAGGTGCTTTTTATTGCCTCTATTTATACTAGAGTTTCTCAAAAATAATGTTTACAGGCCTAAACCATACAGAATTGTTTAGAATATTGTCAAATTTGGATGCTAAAAATCACTGACCTTCTCCATTTTATTCTATTCCACTACAGAATGTAATTTATCAATTTAAAAGGTTGAGACATTCCAAAATGCACTTATGAAATTTCCAATTAAAATTTTCAGACTATTTGGGATTTTTTCATTTAATTTGTCAGCCTCCTTGCTTTTGATGGGGTGCGTTTCAGTGCCTCCTTCCTGAATAATTACAATTCACTGAACGGTGTCAAATCTAAAATTACTCTTGTCGTGTCAGGTATTGACATGATTTGAATAAAAAGGATTCCACCTGAGTTTGAAAAACATGAAGTCAAAATTTAGAGGATTCATTTAGTCCTAAAAAAATGAGTTTCATACCATTGCTTAGGTTGTTTATATTGAAGTACTTCAAAGGCTCACACATTTCTGCCATCTGACGGCAGCTTCAAAAAGAGAGAGCGCGCGCTGCCGTGCTAAAGTATTTTTACTGTATCCAAAGTCAGATTTTTCCCAAAAAATACTGTAGTTCAGTTATTCTTTCCCCACCCTCCTCTCTCCCCTACACCCTGCCCCCCGTACTGGCCATACACCCAAATAAGTTGCAATATTTTTCCAGTCCAGATAGAAGCTGTCACAGTTTCCTTAATTTAGCAAAATTGCCTTTACAATGTGACTCTGCTCTACCAAAATTTATATTACCAGCTCAAAACCAAATAATTTTATGTTTAACGTTTACCTTTAAATTGAATTTGGAACGGGCGTTCAGAGTAGCATCAGCCATTTCAACTTTGACAGGATGAACTCCCCAAAGTTCTTCTTTGAGTCTAGAATAGGAGGAGAAAAGTGGAGCTACGATTACAATTCATGCGGCTGATTTCCTTTTAGAAGTAGCTGGTGACAATAATTAAAAAAACTGTTGTCCTTCAACTATTTGAAAAGTATTTCTGCTGCTAATGAAGTCCAAGTATCAACAGCCATGACTTGCGTGCGTTCTTACACACTTGAACTTGGAAGAGAAAATGAACGTGATTCACTTTGAAGAACAGTCCTCTGATGAAAAGGAAAACGCCTTCGCAGAATGATAGGAAAACACACTTTCTGTGTCCGGTGAAATCATTATTTGGGGGCTCAGTCTTTTAAAAATAGCTATTGGGTGTCAAGTAGGTGTTAATTTCATTTTAGTAGGTTTGCACCTTCTGGTTTCACGTGGTCAGGGATGTCTTTAGGACTCTAAGACTGGGGCTCCACATCGTCTCTGAGCCCCAAGTCCAGTCCTAGATTCCTGACATGGACCATTGATTTGCCTGTTGGAATTTATTTAAACCCTTCTCCACTCCCCAGCTGAGACACCCATCCTCTGCCTGGATTTCCTCATAATTTTTGCCTTCCCCCAGGGTCCCCTTCCCTGTGATTTACCTGTAATGCCATCACTACTGGGCTCGTGGCTGTTCTGGTCTCCCTTCCTCCCTCAGTGACAAATCTGGACGCAGGTTTTGCCTTTTTCCCACCATTAACCTTAATCCACTGTGGTAAACCTCTCCTTCCTGCTCACTTAGTATGTAATGGAAAGCAGGTGCCTTCCATTACAAATAGGTGAATAATTAATTTGATTTCTTTTTGACAATGCTATAGGCCACTTCTAAAATCCACTGTCCACAGATGCTGTCCCAGTTAACTTCACAAGTGATAGTTTGTATACTGTCTAGAAAGGTGGGTCCCTATCTTTGCCGAATAATTCTGGAAGCAGAAGATTTTCTCTCGGGGAGTTTTTCTTTCATTATTAAGTGATAACTTAATAGGTAAAATTACTCAGTGCTGTTGGGACGTGGGCGAGGTGAGAGGCGGGTCTCTTACCCACCTGTTGGCAGGTGGCAGGGTGGTTTCCCAGGTCCCGACCTGGCTACTAAGTTCTAACCAAACCTGGCTTTCAGTGACCCTGAGATGTACTGCAGGGGCCTGGCAATGACTGCCTTGGCTAAGTAAGATGGAGATCCAGTGAACAGAACTTAGATTTAAGGGTGTGTCAGAGTTTACAAAGCACATCCGTAAATGTGCGAAGCCCCCCACACAAGGGCTAAGGCAAGAGCACATTAGTTGGAGGTGGAAGCGAGGTCAGTTCAGGCCGCCATGTTGTCGAGACCCTGGGCTCTTACTCCAAGGCTGGTAGATGATATTCTTCCAGACTTGGGGACAGCTGGAGAATGGCTTGTTGAGACGACCAGAAAGACTACCCCTAAAGCCATCCACATTCCCTCAGAGCCTCCTCTAACAAATGAAGGAGTGGAGAGAGCATTCTAGCCCAGGGTTTATTGTGGGGGAACAACCAGAGCAAGGTCACAGAAGAGAGACACTTTTCTGAAAAGGGTTGGAACCTTCCTGCACCCAGACCATGAGTCCCAGCCCTCTTAATTTTAGCAGGAAGGAATGGGAGACCTGAGCATCGGGGCGAGGTCTCTGCTGGAACCCAGGGCGAAGCAAGGTGTGGCAGAGAGGAGGCAGAGGTCCTACGGGCAATGGTTTTGGCAAGTGAGGGTGCAGTTTGGGTTCATTTTCGGGTGAGGGATGGGACACTGAATGTGAGTAGGAAAGGATGTTGGATACAGGATCACAAAGACAAGTCAGAATCCTGGTGTTGCCTTTATACAACAGAAGACACGCATCTCCTAAAGGAAGTCAGTTCAAGGGAAAACTGTGCATTCCAAGATCTTAAGTACAAGATCCCCCAACTAAGAGGCTCTTATTGCACTCAGCATGCAACAGATCCAGGAGAAGAAGGGCCCCATTTCTGAAATGGCAGATGGGGGATTAAAGAGAGGTGGAGCGATACCCAGACCCCGACTTAGACAGAAGAAGTTTCCTCCATCGGGTCCCGTCCTGACCCTTGCTGTGAGAAAGCCGGGCAGTGAGGTTGACCTGTTACAAACAAGGAGAGGCTGATGAACAAAGTCATGAACAAAGTAAACCTCCGTGCCAATGCCTTCAAGCAGGTAATGATGTTCCTGTTTTCATCTGCTTCCTAATGTCTCCTGTCCCGTGGTGGTGTGACTAAGCCTCAACTAGTAATATCATCCCAGCGGGGTGAGCCAGCAGCTAAGAGTCCGGGCTTAAGACGGGGACTCTGTGTCTTCAAGTACCAACTCCTCCACTTACTAGCTGGTCTCCTCATCTGTGAAATGGGTCTAAGACCTTTTCAGGTTGCTAGATTTAATAGATAAAAATACAGGATGCCCTGTTAAGTTTGTACTTCAGATAAGCTAAGAATACTCCAAATGTCGCACGGGGCATAATTAAACTAATCATTTATTTGTTGCTAATCCGATATTTAACTGGGTGTCCTGTATTTAATCTGGCAGTCCTAACAAGGTTACGTTTATTATCTTATATGCGTCTCATAGTAAAATGCTAGCATATTTTATGCACACAGCAAGCATTAAAATAGTAATTACCACGATTTTTATTCTATAAAGATTATCTAGGGGACGATACTCAATACTTTGTAATAACCTATAAGGGAAAAGAATCTGAAAACAAAAGATATATATGTATATATAACTGAATCACTTTGCTGTACATCCGAAACTAACACAACATTGTAAATCAACTCTACTTCCATCGAAAAAAGACGATTATCTAGTACAAACCACTTACATAGTATATTAGGAAGCTGAGGCTTGGGGAGTTTATGCTGCATACCCAAGAACACACACATGGGTTCTTTTTTGTTTTGTTTTGTTTTTTTATTTCCCAAGAGACAAAACTCAAAGCTCCAGATACCTCACTGCTGATTTTTCTACGTCTCACTGGTTACAGCAGCTCCAGGTAGACTTTCCCGGTGAGTGGAACGATCCATCCATAACTGCCCTTTAATTATTCCTTTTCTGAGCTCAATGCTGGTTCTTTGTATGTAAAGTGTGGCCAGAGGACCTACAGCCTCAGCCTACCTAGGATTTTGTTAGACGGGCAAGAACAAAGTTCACCTCTTTCATCGGAGTCCACACTTCAAACAAAATCCCCAAGTGGTGTGTTTGCACATTAACATTTGAGGGAGTCCTTCCCGCCATGTTTCACCTTCAGAGCAGTGGTTCTTGTTCTTGGCAGTAACTGAATCCTCTGAACAGGTTTTAGAACCTACTGAGGCCTGAGCCACACTCAGAGATTTTGACTTAGGCAGCCTGGGGTAAGCCCTGGGAATTGGTGTTTCCTTTCATCTCCCAGGTGGTCCTCATGTGCAGTCTTGGCTGAAAACTACTGATTTAAAGAGTGCTTCCCCACCTGAGGCAAAAGATGCTGGAGGAAATCAATGTCTCCAGTGATAAATCTTTTCCTTTAGCTTCGAGAGATTGAATATACAAATGGACAACAGCAAGACCGTATATAAAATGAGCACACTGGGGGACTTCCCTGGCGGTCCAGCGGTTAGGACTCTGCAGGTCCACTGCAGGGGGCATGGGTTCGTCCCCTGGTCAGGGAACTAAGATCCTGAATGCCAAGCGGCATGGCCAGAAAAAAAAAAAATTAGAACACTGACCAAATCTTCAGCAGCCAGCCCAGGAGACAAACCCGTTACCTACAGTGGCCAGCCCAGGAACCAGCCTACCATCCACACGTCAGACTTGCAGGAAGACAAAGAAATCCCGATATGCACCCCTAACTGATGACACAGGAGCCCCGCTTCCAGCTCCCTGGCGCCCACAGCCTCCATCCGAGCACCCTCCTACCATCAGAGCTCCTACCACAGCCTCCATCAGAGCTCCTCCTACCACCATGAAGCTGTCCTGCTTCCCTGCCTGCCTTTGAGTCTCTGCGGAGCCCAAGGGATGGCAGTCGGCTCCTGCGCTAAAGCAACCTCTGAACGAAGAGCCCTTTGCTTGTTCTCATTGGTGGGTCTTCATTTACCTCCACAGCTGCTGCTGGAGATGGAAGGATGCAGGATGAGCAGAAGGGACGGACAGAGCCACCTTTCAGTCCCCCCTGAAGAAGCTGACACTTTCTTGTCTACTCATCCCAAACCCGTCTCAGCAAACAGTAGGACCAGAATTAGAATGGGCTGGGCCACTGGTCACCTCAAGTTCCCAAGGTGACCTTGCTTTCGAGGAGCTTTCCTGCTCCTCGTTTCTCCTCTGTCCTCTGACCTGCCCCCTTCTGGTCCACACTTCTGAGAGTCATTGCGATGCAGGGCATGCCTGGGTGTGGACCCCTAGTGAAACCGAGCAGGACCCTGTGGGGCTCCTGGGCACAAAAGCCTTTCTGTGTCCCCCGTTTCTTGATTATGGGAAATGGTCTCCACTCAGCCTCCATGACCTTCCCTGAGTTCCAACAGGCAGGTTCAGCTGCTAACCAGGGAACGGAGGGGATGCGGAGACAAGGGAGCAGCAGCTAAGAAACAATAGTGCAGCCTTGGGGCAGCGTCCTGGTTTCCCCTCAAGGGATATATTGATACATAACAATATCTTTGAGCTGTTTTGCAGATTCTGAAGCTCCCACCAGGCAGGAGAAGTTAACTGTCTGCTGCCCACAAGCACACAGACCCCAGACCAGTTGGAACCAGAAGGTGGATGAGGCTGACGCCCGATGACCTCACCACCAACCAATCAGAAGCATGTCCGCAAGCTGACCGCCCTCTTTGAACCATTCCTATAAAACTGCTCACGACCCCCTCCAGGGCGGGACACGCAGTTTGGAGGGCATTAGTCCGCTGTGGCCCCCTTTGCCTGGCAAAGCACTAAAGCTGTTCTTTTCTACTTCACCCCAAACTCTGTCTCTGAGATTTTATTCGGTGTCAGGGTACAGAGCCTGGGTTTGGCATCGCTAGCTCCACTGTGGATTAACTGTGTGACCACTAGTCTGTGCCTTGGCTCCCCCCATCTCTTGGGGTTGTCGCGAGACTTAACCAGGTTGATACATGTAAAGCCCTTAGCCCGGGACCCGGGCTTATTAAGCGCTCTGTGAGCTAAGCCACTGTCATCATTATTCTTCACGATGCTCTTTTTTCTCCTCACTTTGTCACTCAAGCAAAGAGACAAACTCTCTCCCTCATTGAATCAACCCATCGATTGAATCAAGGGCTGCCCTAAAATACCATGAATGGGGTGGCTTAGGCAACATTTATTTTCTCACAGTTCTGGAGGCTAGAAGTCCACGATAAAGGTTCTGGCTGGTTTAATTGCTGGTGAGACCAGTCATTTTGGCTTGTAGACGGCCCCATTCCTGCTATCCTCACGCAGCCTTTTCTCAGGGTGTGCATATGGGGTGGGGGGCAGGGGAGGGGGAGGGAGAGAGAGCTCTGCTGTTTCTTCTTATAAGGACACTGATCTTATCCGATCAGAGCCCCATCGCCATGACCTCATTTAACCTTAATTACTTCCCAAATATAGCCACTCTAGGGGTGGAGCTTCAGCACAGGAATATGGTGGCAACACATACATTCAGTCCGTAACAGACGCATGTTCCAAACAGAAAGTGGAAAAACTTAAAAGTTCATATCAGACATCCTGGTTCCAGTCCCGAGATTCCTGCCACAGGGGCACCGTCACTCATGTCTCATTCTGTTCTTATCAACGTAACTAGGGGTCCCATTCAGGCTTCCAAGTAGCTTCTCTCTTCCCCTGATGCCTAGAGTCCCAGGTCCTTCCAAACGTCTGTCGTCTGGGCTTTCCAGGGTCTGTTCATCAATCAACATGAGAACAGCTCCTGGCCCCCCGGAGAGCATTCCATTTACTTCATTAAGTCAATCTATTCAGCTCTCCTCCTTTCAACAGCTCTCACCCTCACCTGATCCTCTTAAAATATGAAATGTCAGGTTCAAAGACCCATGAACTTCTGCCATATTCAAGCATTCAAACCGATTTATTGAACTGTGCCGAGTGGTGGGGAAAATAATGAAAAGAGGAAAGAGTCCTTCTCTCCTGGAGTTGACGTTTCTAGAAGAGAAGGAAATGTGACCTAGACTGGGGGTGAGGGAATACACCTGAGGGAAGTGACCTTGGCTCTGGGATCTCAATAATGAATAAAAGTTTGCTTGGTCAAGGGTGTGTGTCAGGGGTGGGGCTAAGGAATTGGAGAGATCATTCCTGACAGAAGGACCTCATGAAGAAAGAGCCATTATCAGGAGCAAATAAAACTTCAGGACTTTTAGGTGTATCAGTCAGGGTCCAAGCAGGGAAACAGAAACCACTTGTAGTTCTTAACCAGAAGGAATTTAATAGAGGGAATTGCTTACTTTGGTTAAAAAAAAAAGAGAAAAAGAAAGCTAAGAAACGGAACACAAGGCAGTGAGACACCAGAGATTAGTAACGGCTCACAGCTCTTTCTATATTTAAGTTTTAAAATTTAAGTTCTTCCGTTTGATAACTTTTGTACTTCAAAGCACGTCATTACAAAAGTTAAGTCACAGACCGTGAGAAAATATTTGCAGATCAAACTCTAATGAAGGACTGGTCTGCAGAATACATAAAGAACACTTACAATTCAGTCATAACCACAAAGAGCCCAACTCAAAAATGGGCAAAAGACTTGAGTAGACATTTCTCCAGAGAAGACACGTGAATGGCTAAGAAGCACACAGAAAGGATGCTGAACACCATTAATCTTTAGCGAAATGAAATCAAAACCACTTCGTCCCCACTAAAATTCCCAGGAGACTCCTAGGAATTTACTTGAAAGAAATGAAAGCGTATGTCTTCACAAAGACTTGTATGTATGAATGTTATGCTAATTGAAAGAAGCCAGGCGATGAATATTAATAAGCAAGTGAATACTCCTTATTAAATGTACATTTATAGAGCCTGAGTGCCGATTGGTGGTTATTGGGAAGGGAGCATTGATTGACTTCATGGGAAGTTTTGAGGGACAATGGAAATGTTCTCCAGTGGAACTGTGGGAGCGATGGTTCATCTCTGCAAATTTACTAAAAATTATTGGGTTGTACACCTGCAGTAGTTAAAGCAGGGTTAAACTACACTCCAATAAAACTATTAAAAATTGCACAGAATATATCTTGTTGCTATGACTTGGACTCACCCCCTTCTGTTGACATGATCACATTATCTCCAACCTTCCTCCCCCCCCCCTCCCACCCCATATTTGTTGCTCTTGAAGATTTCCTACCCATTTCTGGACAGCCTTGTTGTTCAATTTCTAGCTCAGTTCACAGGCATCAAATACTTCACTAGAACATGATGTTCCTCATTCTGAAAACTGCTTTCCTTCCAGTAATTCTGAACCACTCTCGTCCAAGCCCATCTCTCACACTAGTTGGCTACAAGTCTGCGTGTTCTTGGGCCATTCATCACCAAGGCGACACATCTCTTGTTCTCTGCAGGCTTCACTGCCTTATATAGTAGAGGAGCATCCCGTCCTGGGCCTGCCTTCCAGTCTGTAGTCCTTTACTCAAGGCTGCTTCTTCCACTCAGAGTTGATGTAAACCTGACCTTATTCCTCCCTCTGCGATTTGAAACAGCAGAGAAAAAAAAAGGCAGGACAGCAGCTTTTAATGGTTTTCAACTTCTCAACAGGAATCTGCTCACAGGCTGCTATAGACTGAATGTTCATGTTACTCCAACACTCATATGTTGAAAACCTAATAGCCAATGTGAGGGTTATTTAGAGGTGGGGCCTTTGGGAAATGATTAGGTTGTGAGGGCAAAGCCTTATACATGGAGTCAGTGCCCTTATCCAGGAAGCCCAAGAAAGCCTTTTGCCCCCTGCCATGTGACGACACAGAGAGAAGGTCCCTGAACGAGGAAGAGAGCTCTCACCAGACTCTCAATCTGTTGGTGCCTTGGTCCTGGACTTCCAGCCTCCAGAACTGTGAGAAATAAATGTCTGCTGTTTATACGCCATGCAGTCTATGGTCTATTTTTATAGCTGCCCAAATGGCCTAAGACACAGGCCCGTGGCCTACACGTCATCAAGAAGAAAAACCAGGGGCAAGCAAAGGAGCAAAGAAAAAACTGGACAGATTCTATGACTGGGCTCATGCTTAGAAGAAGCTTGAATTTGCCCTTTCCTTTCTTTTCTAGAAGGGACAGAAGAGAAGTATCCTTCCCACACCCGAGTCTATCAGAGTGAGATCTGCTATCTTTGGTTCTCTGTCATTTATCTTCAAATATTTAACCAAAAACCAACCAACAACCAAAAAGAAAAATCACTGGACTTCCCTGGTGGCAGAGTGGTTAGGAATCTGCCTGCCAACGCAGGGGACATGGGTTCGAGCCCTGGTCTGGGAAGATCCCATAGGCTGTGGAGCAACTAAGCTCGTGTGCCACAACTACTGAGCCTGTGCTCTAGAGCCCGCAAGCCACAACTACTGAGCCCACGTGCCACAACTACTGAAGCCTGCGTGCCTAGAGCCCGTGCTTCACAACAAGAGAAGCCACTGCAATGAGAAGCCCACACACCACAATGACGAGTAGCCCCTGCTCGCCACAACTGGAGAAAGCCCATGCGCAGCTACAAAGACCCAACTCAGCCAAAAATAATAAATTAATTAATTTTAAAAAAGCAGGAATTAAAAGAAAGGAAAAACACTGCCTCCCACCCATACCCCCAAAGAAAGAAAAATTCATGTTGAATGCTCCCAGAAGTGTGTTGAAGACAAAAATTCCAGCTCTGACCTGATACTGCTTGACCTAAGACAAGACCCCAGAAACTTTGAAGGAAACTATTCTTGTCCTTTGATTCTTTTCAAAGGTTCTTTGAAGAATCTTCTAGGAAAGAGGGCTTTGTCTTCTTGATCATAGAGGATTTACTTGAAACTCAGTTGCAATAACAGAACTAATGGCCCAGTGGAAAAAAAAGAGAATTTTTAAATATCGTGATTAATGTCATATGCTGCATTTCTTAACCCACTAAAAAGAAACTGAGTGCTGGTACCCAAAAAGTGAGTGGGATGATTTATTCATTTTTATTATTAGTAACATGACACTCAGGTGTGCATGAGCGCAAGCATGTAGGATAAATTTGCCAAATAATTTCTCAGCCAAACCAGATGAAAGAGTGAAAGGAAACACTATTAATCATTATTCCAGGGCTCCAGAGGTAAGACGCACCTGCCTTGGGAAAACAGGGTCATTTAGTTACTGTAGATGTAAGGAGCATCTCTTGAAAATCGAAACAACAATGAGGTACCACCTCACGCTGGTCAGAGTGGCCATCATTAGAAAGTGTACAAACAACAAATGCTGGGGAGGGTGTGCAGGAAAGGGAACCCTCCTGCGCTGCAGGTGGGGATGTGAATTGGTGCAGCCACTATGGAGAACAGTATGGAGGCTTCTCAAAAAAACAAAAAACAGAGTTACCATATGATCCAGCAAGCCCAGTCCTCGGCATATATCCAGACAAAACTATAATTCAAAAAGATACATGCACCCCTATGTTCATAGCAGCAGTATTTACAATAGCCAAGACATGGAAACAACCTAAATGTCCATCAGCAGATGAATGGATAAAGATGATGTGGCACACACACACACACACACACACACACTGGAATACTACTCAGCCGTAAAAAAGAATGAAATAATGCCATTTGCAGCAACATGGACCTAGAGATTATCATACTAAGTGAAGTAAGTAAGACAGAGAAAGACAAATACCATGTGATATCACTTATATGTGGAATCTAAAATATGACATAAATGAACTTACCTATGAAACAGAAACAGACTCCCAGCATAGACAACAGACTTGTGGTTGCCAAGGGGGAAGGGGGTGGGAGAGGGATGGATTGGGAGTTTGAGATTAGCAGATGCAAACTATTATATATAGAATGGATAAACAGCAAGGTCCTACCATATAGTGCAGGGAACTATACTCAATATCATGTAATAAACCATAATGGAAAAGAATATGAAAAAGA